>NW_025534674.1:0-163047 GCF_020615455.1 Coregonus clupeaformis
CCTTAATCTATGTTTATTTCTGAGGCGTCATATAAATATTGAAGTCTACAGATATGCAATGATTTTTTTGAGATATAGGCATGGACGCCCACAAATAACAGAACAAAATAATTTATACATATTTATTATAACATCAGAACTGATGCCACATCGTGTAACAATTAACTCCCCATTCACATATTTCAGGGAAATGATTTATCTATCAAAGCACTAGCCTATTTGCAAAGTTTTTAAATTTGCATTGTTCATTTCTGCATGAGATACGATAACACCTTTACAAATAAAATTACAAAGTAATCAAAAATTAAATAGGAGCACAGTTTGCAGGTTTTAATTCAACACGATATCCTACAGAGAGAGATATAATAAACATAATTATAATTTTTTTGGTCTATGTGTGTGAAGAGCCAATGCAGTAAGGGTGCATTTTAACAAAGTGGGCGGGAGAAGTTGGGTCTCTTTTGGGTGGCAGCAACGTAGAATCTGAATGTCCTACATTAGAGGAAGTTGTCATCACTGGAGACATAGGAGAAGCCAGTGAAAGCATTTGGGCTGCTGGTTGATAAATTGGAGAATTCAGTAACCCCACAGAGCCTGACACCATCTCTTTGGTGAACTCTGGATCAATGTGCTGCATGTCTGCTGGGCCTTTCTGTTGGGACAAAAGGTTTAGCACAGCAGAAAATACTGAATTCATGTTATATTAATTATGTATGCTATGGATCTTAATTCTACAAAAGAATACTGAAATCAAATTTGTATCACACTTACACGTTGGGGGGAGGTTTGATTCTCCGGGTAGAGGTCATCCCAGTTTATCGGGAAAAAAGTGGTTTTAACTTCGGCTTATATGTGAAAGACAAAAAAGATTTTCAAGGGCTCAATGCAGCTCGTTTGATCTCGATATCAAATAATTTCTCGTAATAGTTTTCCATAAAATTGTCAAAAATAAACAAAAATAGCTTTTTAGCAAAAAAACTATTTCTCAAAGCAACAATTTTGCTAGGACTGTCTGGGGGTGGTCTGTAGTGATGGGCCTAATGGCAGAGATATGTAACCTGAAAACTAGCTGTTATTGGCAGGGAGGTTTGGAACTCTTTCATTGGTCTATTAACTTATACTGCCTGCCAGGCAGTGAAAATCTGAGGCCCACACCTGACCCCAACCCACAAATATAGACAATGCCCTATACAGTCGAGATGGCAAGAAGATTTTTTGACATACCTTTTAGATCATTTCCAACATTTTGGTAGGCTTTTTGTTAGTCAACTTGTCTATAATTAGATGCATGCATCTTCTCTTCTGTCATTATGTTGCCCTAGAAGACTAAATGCACCCTTGCTCACCAGAATGTCATAAATCGATAGAATGAGATGCTTCAATCTAGTTGACATCTGTAAAGTTTTTCTCTTTCCTTTTTCATCTCTGCTTCTCTCACACAGCAAATACATTTAGGGACTAGGGAGAAAATGCAATAACTAAAAAACTGGAAACATTTGAAGTTAAGGAAATTAAAAGCCCAACATGTTTTTGATAACATTTCAGTTCGGCTTGGATGCATATTTTATGTGGTTGAAATACTAACAGCTTTTATGATGCTGATAAAGATAGCACCGCCACCTTTACAGACGGTCCCTAACCACGAAATTCTTTCAAGGTGCTGAAATAAATAAATCACATTTCTCCACTATTGTTTGAAGTTGCTGCCTGCTCCTGAATACAAATGTACATTTGGTATATCATTTCATGCAAGAAATGCCTAATTCTGCAGGAGTTAATATTATATTAGGCTATGTGAGAGGTTATAGACCTACAGTCAGTGTCCAGAGTTCAGGCTACTATTCCATTTTAACCCATCTGAACAGTACATTCACTTGATGTGCCATTTTGAAGTCTCTCCATCTTGTGGCTGTCTAATTTGCATAGCGCCTCACAATCATCGGCACATAACATGCAGGCACTGCTATCATACTCTTTTACCATTTCACCAAATCTTTCCCAAACGTTAGACTACTGTTTTGGCCCTCCCTTCTATTATTTTCAACTCTGCATTTCGCAGCTTTTCTCTTCTTTACTCCGACATTGTCCTTTTTGCCTCAGTGGATCGACTGTAACTTTTTCTGCCCAAGTACCCAAAACATTTTGCAATTGTTGTGTATTTGATGCACTACAATTAGGTCTCTAAATCTTAGGCTAACGCCAGATAAAAACAATGAAAGAAAAAACTAAATGTAGCCTATAGATATGAGTTGCACAAGAATTATACATCTAGGAAAGGAGAGAGAGAAAGTAGACTGTCCGGTGAGGACATCCTGATCCTGTGTATTCTTGGACAAGTTCCCTCACAAAGTCTGCGATAGCACCCAGCCTGCGGTGTTGGTCTTTCTGTAGGGAGGCCCATCAGCAGGTCACAACGCCTGATCTGGCCCCTGTGGCAGACTCAAGGGCCTGTGGAGGATGTTGTCATACATCTCAGACATATCCTGGCTATAAAGGGGGCTGGAAGGAACAGAGGACAAAATGAGTTGATACCCACAATGAGGTGTAGCCGACTTGGATTGGAAAAGTATAAATACATTACTATAGTATGCAGAACCATAATACATTACAGTAATGTACATGTGAATAGGTATTTCAGAGGCTATGCTCACCAGCCCATATATCATCTCATAAAGTACGTTCCCAGACACCACCAGTCTACCGTGGTCATAGGGCTGCTGTTTCCAACACCTCTGGAGCCAAATACTACAGAGCAAAAGGCAGTGTCAGTGGATACAGTGACTAGGAAATGGGGGGACTGTAGGATATACAATAGAAACCAAATGTACCTCTGGGGTTCCACAGAAAGTAGAGGTGGTGGACTTGCCTATCCCCCTCTTTACACAAGCCAAGTCAGTCAACACAACATGGCCCTGGAGAAGGGTCCAAGTCAAAACATCAGGGTGACCTTGTTTGACCCACGGAGAACTAATATAACGATAGTCCAGAGCTCATGATACACATACACTTACCTCTGAGTCTAGCAGGACATTCTCAGGCTTCAAGTCTCTACAACAGAGAAAATTGTGTTGCTTTTTAAAAACAGAGAACCTACTGTACAGCCTAAAGGCACTGCTGACAGAATGACCTTCCACAGAGGGAAGCATGGAAACCAGCAGAGAACATGTTGGGTTTACTGTGAATGACCTGTGAATGCTGTTAAGTGGGTGAGACTTAGTTGTCGAACATTGTTGAGCGGCTGTGACTGACCTGTAAACAATGTTGAGCGAGTGTAAGTAACCGATGGCACTGGCACCTCAGCCGTGTAGAAGCCGAGCCCTTGGCTCTGAGAAGCAGTGCTCTCTCTGAAGGTGATAGAAAAGCTACAGTGGAATATCAAAAGTAGAAGTAAATTAAATGAGCGCTGCCCATTATTTGAGAAGTTTAGAAGATTCTCTCCTATGTCTTTATTCCATATCGTACCTCTCTCCATTGACTTAATCCATGACAAAGTAGAGCTTCTCTGGGGTCTGGAACAGTAGTGGAGCCCCCACCAGGAAGGGATGTTTCATACTTGAGCAGCACATTCCTCTCTGCCATGATGTTCTTTTTGCTTCACATAGAAGAATCCAGCGGCAAATAAATACAGCACTTGTGAATCATTATTGTTAAACCCACTCCTACTGACAGTATATTCACCTTTTTTTATAAATATTTTTTAATCTACTGTTATATTCAGAATTCAACTGATTGTGTGAAAAGCTGAGTGGAACCTCTTTTTTCTTCAGTATGATTTTTTTCTGCAGCACTTTCACAGCATAGAACTTGTAGTGTCGGATTTCAGTTTGGCAAGAAGAACCTGGGGACAAAACAAAATGGATTCCTAATAGGGTAATAACACAAAAGTATATCATTGTTGGTTATACACCAACAGCATTTTGTCAATTTAGAGAGCACTGCCAAAGATGACCCTACCTTTCCAAATGTTCTTTCCCAATTATAGCCAGGATTTCAAAGTCCTGATGGCTTGGCACTAAAACATAAGAGGGAACAGTGTGGGTGAAAGAGGCAAAATCTTTATGTAGTATACTGTACTATAGTATACAGTGTCTTTAGATTTTTTAATGTATAGGCAAGGCTTTGCTGTATCTCTTGTTCTGCGGAAAGCCCTTCCACGTCATCCCCAGATATCACCAATACCAGTGTATATACACAGGGCTGCAGTTGACAAAATAGTGACACATCCTCAGGGTTCTGCCAACAAGTTCATTCATGTCAATAAGAGAGGATCTGATTTTTTTGTGCAAACCATGATAAAGCCTGGGAGGGTCATCTCTCAGTCAGACCGCATGCTGGTGTTGATAACAATAACATTATTGTTGTGATGTTTCATCTGTCAACGACTATCCACTCAGTGTTTGCTATATGCTGCAGGCGGTGCATTGCAGAAAATAGCTAGACATGGATTTACTAATTCCCTCTGGCCTCAGCGGCCTGCCCTTAATCCCTTCCTTTACAATTGTTCCTGACCTAACTTGCTTTACCTCTCAACTTAGTTTCCAATTGGCTCATTCATCCCCCTTCCTCTCCCCTGTAACTATTCCCCAAGTCGTTGCTGTAAATGAGAATGATTTCTCAGTCAACTTACCTGGTAAAATATGGGTTAAATAACAATTAATTTGTAACTTGTATTAAAAAAAGATCACTAATTAGAGATAGTCAGGTCCAAAATTATTGGCACCCTTGATAAAGACAAGCAAAAAATACTAAAATAAATACAAATACTGAGCTATATTGTATGCTCCAAAAAAGTTGAAAATTATATTAATTTATACTAATACAATTGCTCAGAGAATAAGATTTTGTTTAACAAGTAATACAACAAAATAGGGTAAAAAAATTATTGGAACATCTTTATCAAGGGTGCCAATAATTTGGGATGAGTTCATTTAGTATTAGTAGTGTGTTTAGTGTTCACTTCTTACACATTTACAACATCTACAGTATTTACATTTTTATTATTAGACAATCATGACCTGAAGTGTGGACTGCAACAATGATCCCAGTGTGTGTATCCACATTGCTTGTTTCATATTGTCATAACGCCTGGCTACTCACTGATGATTGTGTGAGTGACCAAGGTTGACTTCAATGGAGTTTGCTGATCGAAGCTGTGAAGCAATTTGAGGAGACAATATTACTGTGCTAAATGGTTTCAAGTAAACAATGTCATGTTCATTGATTAGATTGATTGCAGAGGGGACAAATAATAGCTATAGAATAATGAACCATCACACACACCATGTCATTTAGTGAAAATAAAAGTGACTGGAAAATATACATTCAAATATACCTGACTCCAATTATCCATGTCTCTTTTCTGTGCTTATCGGGTGGCAGTCAATCGGCATTTGAACAGAAATTGATTATTTATACCATCAAATAGGAGATCTCAAAATAACTTAACCATTTTTTTAAATACGACTTGGAAACTAGAAATCAATAAACATTAGTAGTATACACAAATTAGACGAAATGTAACTAATAAACAAATACAGCAGGGAGCATTAAGTTGATCAATGATCTTACCCTTTCAAGTCTCAGACGAATAAGTATCTTTGGCCAAGTCTTATGTCCAAAATCTAAGAGAATGAAATAGCGAAATTCATAGAAGATTCTCGCCTATGTAAATGTGTAAGAAATTGACTGATGCTGGACATCCAGAAGACTGGAGCAAACTCATTCTACACAACAGGTTTTATCACTGTAAACAAGTTTACGGAAACCCACATGGTGGCATGAACAGAGTTTGATACGCTCAAACTACTTGTCAAATTCAAAGGTGCATTCACCAAGAGGACTCAGATTCTAATACTGTAGCCTAGTTGTCTCAACATATTTCCTTTTGAAACAAACCAAACTGCACATATTATTTTACACATACTGTTTGTACACACACATTTTACTGCAATTAATTAGGTACATCTTATTATGGTGCTACACTTCAAATAATAGGACAGTCAAGCCAACATATTCAAGACTGTTTTTATAAACATGAACGGCTTAATACATTTTTCCTTTTTTAAAAGCAGATTGGTTTAGGGGGAAATAATCTGATTTCTCAGGGCAAAATAGTGACATTTTCCATATATCTTCTCTTTGAAAATAGCCAATACATTACTAATGCTGTCTAGACTATGCAGACAGCATCAACTACACCAACAGCAAAGAAACCAATAAATAAACCAATATAAATTAGCATAATTAATAATCAAAACATTTCAAAGAAAGTAAAAGTATCTTCATAGGGAGAACAATTTCTATGGAAAAATATATGTGATTGTTGCTCTTCATTTCCCTCTATTTTAGATTTGTGAAGATAGTATTAACATAATACCTTGCCATCTACCTATAGCAATCACGATATGATACTGGAATACCAGAATTCAATGAAGCAATCAGAAGGTGGTGAGAAACAAGATTTTTAAAATTAGAAGATAATTAATTACTCTTGAAAGACCAACATCATCAACGTATCTTTAACATAAGCTACAAGCAATCTCAGAAAGATAAGAAACTGAGAACAACTCTACTATACGTTCTATAGTAATCTACAATCTTTCAGACTGGTTCTCATGCAAAGTTAAAAACATGAAAGATGTTATCAGGTACTACAATCACAACTTCAATACAACCAAGTGCTCAGAGAGGGACAAATTGAAACACTTGGAGCTGCATTCGATTCGTGAATTATTTTCAAACAATCTTCATACTTCCACTTAAACAAGTGGATTTAATCTTGGGAAGTCGACCTGGATCGGGAACAGGAGGCGGGATTTAGGCGTGAGGGGGATCCAGAGGCTGAGCGCTTGGCTGGGGACTTGGATTGGTGAAGGTTTCTTGTGGGCAGGGAGACTGGGAGGCAGACTTGGACCGCTGTCCGTTTCATTCTCTGTGGAGGGTGGGGAACGATTCTGGGACTTGTCGCTGACAGACTTATCCTTGGAACGACCTCTGGTTCCCTCTCAGATTTTACTTTAGAGCGAGACTTGCGTGTGTGGGACTGAGAGGCCGAGATTTGTGGCTCGTCGAGCAGCTGCGAGACTTGTGAGCTGCCAGGAGCGCGAACGGGACTTGGAACAGGACTTGCAGACTTGGAGCGGGTGGGGACTTAGAGGGACTTCTTCCCAGATCTAGAACAGACTTTGCGGTCAGATCTGAGCGAGAGCGCCATTTACTGCACGAGAGTGACTGTGGAGAACAAACACACAGGAATTTAAACTAGGTCTTGTATTTGTATAGTTGTCTTGTAAAGTATGTGTGCTTGTCTCTATGCTACTGTGTCACAATTACATTTCCCCTCTGGGATAAACTAAGTATTCATCTATGTTACTACCCCAGCCTTGTGGAGTATTGGAGTTATTGGGCAGCGCAGATGCAATTTGGTCGAGTGTTCTTACCGTGAGCGTGACCTGGAGTGGCTTCCAGAACTTCTGCTGCAAGAGCGGCGTCTGCTGCGGACCTGGGAGATCAAACACATTGTAAGCTTTGGTAATCTAACCAGCTTGGTACTAGAATGACAGCAAACGAAACCACAACACCTTCCACATTAGGGCTGTAAGGAACCAAAGGCTGCATTTAAGAGGTGTGGTAAGTCCAGACCTATCCTGACCTAGAGCAGCCATGCCAGAGTAGGAGCGTCGGCGGCGAGGCTTGTCCTTCACCAGGCGGATCTTCCTCCCATTGATGTCCGTGCGTCCAGCTTGTCAGGGCCCTCCTCATGTCCGAAGCGGGATCGGAACTCAATCACCCCCTCGTTGGTCCGCTCCTGTGGGCGTCGGCACAGGTCACCTCACCAGCCTGGCGACATGAAGTCCTGTCAACCAAAAAACACATTGAATAAATGAACAGGCACATTTTTAAAAGGAGTGTTCTTGAAACAATACGTTTGTCCTGTTGTTTGGACCCTGTTTTAAGAGAAGGATTCGGATAAAATATAAAATGGAGACTTGAGACTCGTGCTCACCTTTAGGTCCTGCCAGCTGCAGCGACCAGAGAGGTTCTCACAATAGGCGGTACTCTGTGCGTACAGGTGGCCGTACTTGTCCCAGCCAGTGCGGCTTCGGCTGCTGTAACCACTCTGCAACACGGAACAGACAGTCAGTATGGCACAGTGGGGGAGTCTACAGCGGCTACACTGGGGCTGAAAACTCAGGAAAGCTACTAAAACTGATCCTCTGACTTTTATCCCTGTATGGACCCATCAGGTCACTAGACTCAACATTATTGTACTAATTAGTGATGTGGTCTACATTTCCATGGCAGAGAGAAGTAACACATACATTCAGCCAATGTCCATCTGAGCATCATGGCAGTCACAGGAATGGACAGCATTCCTGCTCTTTACTTAAATACCAATTTATCTGATTCATCAACCTCAAGCTTACATTTATTCTGCTGTACAAAGAGGTATACATCCCAACCACACAGTACTACTAAAATGGGGGAAATATCTACCAACTGATACCATAGTAGCTGGCAGAAATGTACCAGTCAACAGATGCCATATGACTTACAACTGGATGCAAACTGCTCTCTTATGAAACAGTTAGCATACACTGACATGTTTTTGGCTTCAACCTTTGCGATATTTCTTTTTAACAGAAAAACCAATGGGATTCCTCACCATCACCCTGGTCTATTGGCAAAAGGCTGCTGTCATCATGGCTTCGGTAAGGTCAGCTAAGAGGTCATACGTCAAAGGTCCACACACATTAAGGTGAAAGCCTAAGCCAAACGGGACAGGCAGTCATCTTAGCCGAGTCATCATCAGTCATCTTAGCCTATAGGGAAACGGATTCAGCCCGCAGTGGACTCTTTCAAATTGAAACATCAAGGACTTTGTTAATGTTGAAGTCAGTGGTATAATGAACACATTGCATCTATATCCTTTAGTTTACATTACAGCCAGGCTGCTTGCATATAAAAACCAGGCAGTGGGTGCACTGAGATTGTACCAATGCCATAAAGTAGCAGCACAGCTGAAATGTAAACACTACATTTAACATGCCCAACCAAAACCTTACAGTAAAGCAGATCTATAGGTAAAAGCGTGTTTAAACAGCAGCATCGTTGAAACCCGTAAGTAAGCACTTCACTGTAAGTCTACACCCGTTGTTTACGAAACATAGTTACAAATAAAATAGTATTTTGATCAAATTGTGTTTTTCACATGCTAAAAGTGGCTTAAGTGGTAATTTCAGCAAAAAGACACTGCATACATCCAAACACATTATTATAACGTTCAATCTTGTGCTTCATTCAAATTGCATTTATAAGGCTACAGGGGGGAGGTAATATTTCAGCGGCCCCCAAATTTGATTTATTTTACATTTTTTTAACCAGGTAAACCAGTTGAGAACAACTTCTCATTTACAACTGCGACCTGGCCAAGACAAAGCAAAGCAGTGCGATAAAAAACAACAACACAATTACAAGGAACAGGTAGCTAAGTGTTGTCATTACTTTACTTCCTGCTGCTGGAACTCTCCATCATCACACCTGATAAAAGTAAATTATGTCATTGTGCAGTAGTTACACATACAACTTATCAGAGAACACTTACTACGTCCACCTCCGCCAGTACGGTATACATCACGTTTCCCTCCGCAGGCCACGAGCGTGCTCAATGACGACTTCGTTCACCGCGAAAGCTCTTTCCCGTTCAGCTCATAAACTGCATCGTCGGCGTCACGCGTGTCCTCGAACTCACGAGCCGTACCTGCAACATTCGATCGTGCATGTGAGCGAGAAGAAGGAGCAATCATTGCTGACATTAGGTCTTGTTGATGATCACAAGTTTACTGGAGAACGGAGACCAAGTAGAGACTTTTCGGACAAGGTGGATAATTGTATAATATAAGGCAGTTTATTCAGAGGTAAAGATATCTGTAAATCAGCGTGCACGGACCCGTTCGTCAATCTCGAAGGGAGATATCTGAGAGAGCTGAGCCCCTAAACATTGTGTGCTGACATTTTATGCAATAAAATAAAAGTAGGTTGATTCTAGTAGTTCTGATCTTCTGATTGGTCCTGATGAGTTGAGTCGGGAGTCACCTCCATTGCATTGGCTCTGAGTCGGGTTCTCTGTCTTCAGATGTTCAGCCTAAGAGAAGGGGGTTTTTGTGTGTGTGTGTGCTAACAATGATGATGTGTGTGTGTGTGTGTGTGTGTGCGTGTGTGTATGTGTGTGTGTGTGTGTGTGTATGTGTGTGTATGTTTAACAATGATGATGTGTGTGTGTGTGTGTGCGTGTGTGTATGTGTGTGTGTGTGTGTGTGTGTATGTGTGTGTGTATGTTTAACAATGATGATGTGTGTGTGTGTGTGTGTGTGTGTATATGTGTGTGTGTGTGGGGGTGTGTGTGTGTATGTCCTCAGAGCAAGAAGTCGTGAGTTGGGAGAACTGAGAGACCTATGGCGTGGGTGTTGTCCATAGCCACCTGCTGATAAGGCCGACAAGATAGAAGTCTTTGTGCATTGTATTAAATACAAAGGCCCAACACAAGATGGGTCATGCACAAGATTTTAGTCAGACCAAGCTATAACATTATATATTTACTACGACAAATCCCTCTCTTCCACGTCTCCCCAGACGTGACCAAGTAACAGTAAGAAGGAAAACTTAAGACGTGACACAAGCTAACAGTGTAATTGGCAAAATAGGAAAACTTTATCAGAAGATAAAGTTTTGATTCCCCCTCCTCACGTCTCACAAGAGACGTGACATAAAGCTGAAATGCTGCAATTTGGCAAAATAGGGAAAACTTTATCAGAAGATAAAGTTTTAATTCCCCCTCTTCACGTCTCACAAGAGCGTGACAAAAAGCAAATGCTGCAATTGGCAAAATAGGGAAAACTTTATCAGAAGATAAAGTTTTACATTCCCCCTCTTCACGTCTCACAAGAGGCGTGACAAAGCTTAAATGCTATTCATCATCCAGATATCCTTGGTCAGCATCGTCAATAGCAAGCAAAGGAAACATCTGACCGTTATCTGCAGGATGTGGATCAATAGCGGTGGTTATAATCCTGGTTGTCAGCGTCAGTATGCATGGAATGCAACAGCATCCACAAAGCACTAGAATTGCAGCAAAATTGAGATGGATACAAGTATAGAAGAAACAAGCGTTTTATATTTACCAAACGCATCCATCCAAGAGTCCCACATTGAAGTGTCCACCCCTGAGTGGCTCTTCATCTTACCATTAAGAGTTCGTAACCCTTCCAGGGCAATTATCAAACTGCCATCTGTGGCTGTATTGTTGGGAATAAAGGTACAACATTGTTCACCAAGACATAGCACATACTCCTCCTTTTTCAGCCAGGAGCATGTCGACAGCAATACGATTTTGGAAAGCCATGAGAGGTTGTAGCCAACTGGCCATGCACCACCTCAAAACCTTGTTGTGTCCAATTGCCTAATTTTAACATTAATGTATGCAGTTAATTCTATCGACGTTTTTATTAATAGTACAACAGTCAGCACCCAAAAGGATTGAGCCCCCAAAACTGTACTCCATGTACCCATGTTCAAGGACAGTTTCACAGACAACAAAGAGAGAGTGTTCTTATCAGCCTGTTATGTGAAACAATCCATATCAGTACAGTGCTCCTCATTAATGCATTCCTTCCAAGCTATTCATCACATACAGATCCAAAAAATAAAACCCAACAATTTTATGGTGTCACTCTAAACAGAGTATAATCACCCTTAAGAATAACAGGATATGGAAATTAAATCACAACATTTAATGTTAATAGAAAATAAAAATAATAATTTTAACCCTCTATTCCTCCCCTACACCTAACATGTACTGAGTTGGCTACCAGCCACCCAGGAATCCTTTACCTTCACATCAGGAAGAATAAACAATCACAGTGGTTAGTAAAAACGTAAGGTAATAAATGAGCAAGAACTGAAAATAAATGCGTGTATGTATTTTACTAGGCAAAACATGGATCATCCAGCTTGGTCTCAGAGTCAGTAGCAGAGTCACCTGCATCATCCTGGGGCCGGTAACAACAGCATCATACCTGACGCCTGCACCACTCCTACCACTGACCTCCTGAGACAAGGGACGATGCAAGCAGCACAACACATTAACAGCAAAAACACAATTACTAGGGTCAGAAATCCAGTAACCACCATAGAAGAGTACTCACCAAACCAGTCACTCAGCCAGGAAATAAGGCAACATCCACAAAGAACAAGTATACCCATAGAGCCATAACTTCACCCAGAATAGTCACAACAATAGTTTCCATTTACCAAATACGTTATCAAACCAACCGTTTATGGAGCTATCAATACCAGAGTTCTCAACCAGTTCAGTTCGCCAGCGTGGTGATGGTCACTCAAGCGCTTTGGTCACGGGCCCGTCCGGTGCTATATTGTTGGAGATGAAAGTACAGCACATATATCCAAACAGAACACAAACCCCGTCCCGCTCAGCAAAAGCATATCTAAAGCTATTCTATTCTGCCATGTCATTAAGCTAGTTGCCGCTGTCTGCTCAGCTAATCCCTTTATTGCATCACGAGTGTGGTTAATAAATCTTTTGCTGGTTATATTAAATATAATTTATCCAATCTACATTTTATTAATTGTTTGACCACCAGAAAATACTTGATTCAAACCCAGCTGCGATCTGATTGTGGATCCCATCAATATATATCCTTTCATCAAAGGATCCCGGGAGGAGGTCCTACTTTCTATGTGACAACTCACCAATCTCTGACACGTTTGATTGTTTGCGTATGTAGGTGAGTTCACAATCAGTTATCACCACACATCCATCAGATGTCAGCACGGGCCTGGTTTTGGCTCCTATAATCCTCTTGCTGCAACAAAGAGGAGAGATTTAGTCATGGTCTCTTTAGGTGTGGGAGCAGGAGCTAAGATGCCCTACCCTGTATCCTATCCTTACTAGTCCTAGAAAAACAATAATAAGAATCCCCTGTGACTTCAAACTGAGGCAACCCAGGTCGGGATGACTTTGTTATCGGGGAAACAGATAGTGCAAGTTACCATAAGACTCTTTCACCACATTCCCAGGTGGCTTGCATGGAGGAAAAAACCTGACAGAGAGTTAAAGCCTGTCAAGGGGAACGGAGTAGTTGTTATCCCTGGTTTGGCTGTCCTACAGGCAAAACAGTCCTCTTTAGACATAGTTTTTTTTCCGTATACTGAATCCATTCCAACCACAGGTTAAGATTTCTATACCCCGTTTCCACCTGTACTACTTCCTCCAGGTCCATAGTTTTGCACTATCTTTATCACAGCCCCGGTCTCACTACCTCCCTCAGAGAGGTTTACTCTAGAATTTCCCTTTCCCTACGTCTAGCTGTCTCCTATGCCTTTTCAACTTGTGTTAGGTTAACTACCACTTCTGGCTGAAACAGGAGGGTCCGTGTGTGTTAGGAATATGGCCCCCACAATCAGACAGCTACCTACCTCAGGAGACCTGTGAATCCCCACCCTTGCCCTGAGAACATGTCAGATGCCAGAGGCCAACCCATTGCTTTACCTTCTATCGAACTCACACAGGGGATGATCAGACAGGGTAAGGGAATCTTCGTTAAGGAGGCAACCCCGAACCATAGTGGTGATCGGATCTTTCTCCTAACTCTGTGTTTGTTCGTCAGGTGTAGCTGGTTTTGTACAGTGTGTGACATGCACCCAGATGGATCTCTCAGCTATTCTGCTGGCAAAGGCAGTACTTGGTAGTGGGCCCTTCCCGCCAGGCCTGATTCAGTCTCCTGGTTAGATAGAGTGGGTCACCTTCTCCTTTAGTTCACCTGTGGGGCACAAAACCTCTGACATACAGGTGTGGTTAGTAAACTATCATACATGGGGGTTTTTTTAAAAGTATTTTTGTCCTCTCCCTTCGTATATATTTAATAAAGTATTTTGTCCTCTCCTTCAGTATATATTTAATATTTAATCCAACCATCCCCCTCTTTGACACATGATTTGGCCATGTGTCAATATTACCACCTACCTAAACAATCACTTTAGTTAATATTGGTATTTCATTATCCAATTGCCATTCCTCCACTCTCTCTTCTGTTATTTATGGTTCAAATCAAATATATTATTACCAAATTATAATCTTCTTCACAATTTTCACAGTACTGTAAATTACCCTCAACTTAGTAAAATAAACTATCTTAAAGTCTTCCTCTCATGCCTTTAGAATGTACTAGTGTGGATGATTAATTAACACCAGAATGTTAAAACAGAGTTCAGAGGCCATTGAAATCATTTAACGAACTGTTTAATCCCATAGTATACTAAACAATTACCATTATTCTAAATATTTCATAAATGTTAGTTATCCCAAGTGTTCATTAAGTCCTCATGACATTCATTCTCATAAGAAATCATATATACCCCAAACTCAGCCAAAACCTAAAAAATCCATAAAATTCACTGTGTGCACCTTTTAAGACCTATAACCCTTGACCTGCTGAAAACCCCCCAAAATTGAAACAAGGCTTTATAAACATCATACTAGGTGTGTTGTTTTTATTTGAAAACCAATTTGAAAAACAACCACAAATAGCCAGGCCTTAATTTGGTAGCTCACTTTATGACCTAAATACGGGCCTAACTTCACTACTGCTCCCCCTAGCCCTTGGCAACATTCCAACGAGATGAGCTAATCTCTTTCTCCTGGTTATCCCCAGTCTTAACCCATCAATAATTGTTTGTATCAATCTAATTCCTCATAACTAATCTATAAAACCACTCAAAATTCCTCGAGTATACAATTATTATTTAATTGATTACCCTAACTCTGCTACATGTACCAAACATTTATATTTTTCCGCTCAAACCATTTCAGTTCGCTATTCAATTTATTTAACTGTTCTCTCTGATTATGCCTAATTAATAAAGCAAATACTTGCTATCGTTGATTAGCATACATTTAATAATGTTCCTACCATCTGAACTGTACTGTCTCTCACCCTCCCCTTGCTCCTTCGGGGGAGAAGCGCATGGTAACCTTATAACATATTTTCATAGACTTTTCTAGAATACTTCTATTTAAGCTATCTAATTCAACCTTTCACATCCACATAGTAATCTAGGTATATAGCCCCACTGCAGCTTTGTCTACTGTCCCTACCTGTGTTCGAACCAGGGACATCGCCAGTCACTCCACACCATCTACGATTCTCACAAAGTAAATACTTTCACGTCGCACATCCAGCCACGTCATCACCCCCGTCTAGCCAGCCCTTCCGTCTCAAACACCCTAGTAGCCTAAATAAAACACACTCTAACAGCGTTCTGCATTTTCCTCTATCATCGGGTTTAAAAACTAACGTAACAACATTAACTATTCTCTATTGCTGTAGTAACGTCTTGTTTGGTTCAGTTTATTTATTACGGAGTGTCCATAATACTATAATAATACATAATCGAATTCCCCTCATGCATACAGATTTCACCTTATGCCATTGAAATGCCAAATAAACCACAATAGTTCAATGGAGCCCCCTATTGGCTCTCCCCTACCTATACATTACTTCTACAACCACTTTAGTTATGGTCCGATTACAAATTAAACCTTATCACATGATCAAACAATGCCACAACCTTAAACTCATATGGGGAGGCAGGCAGCATAGTGATCAGTAGCGCGCGCCAAGAACCGAGAGGTTGCTGGTTCCAATCCCGAGGCCGACCAGGCGAAAAATCTGCCGATGTGCCCTCGAGCAAGGCACTCAACCCCAATCGCTCCTGCAAGTCGCTCTGGACAAGAGCGTCTGCCAAATCACCAAAAATGCAAATGTAAATATTCTCTACTTTCTCACCCATCTCATCCTCGTCGAAACCCACAGGCACCTCTCAAATAATCACCCCGTGGTGTTCCCAGCCAACTCCAGTCTTTCCCTCGCTCCAAAAGCCACACTTTCGCTCTCTCCAGCCCCTCCCCTCGCAACTCTCTCTTTCTCTCTCACTGCTCATTTCTCCTTTACACACCTTATGTATCTGTTTTAAGCATGGATTCGAGTTTATCTGCGTCCAGACGTCCTCAAAACCATACCTCTCCCTCCACCTAATGTCTAGAACTCTGCCACAGTTAAACTTCTACCTCCTCGCAACCTATAGGGTAGGACCTCCCCTAATAGGATTTATGCAAAAGGTCTCAGTTCAAACTGGGTCCCTTTAGGAATCTAGTTGTGGGTCAAATCTTATCCACCAATGCGTCAATCCGTAGTTCGACACATTCTGGATACGTTTTATCTTTATTCCTTATTCCTTATTCCTTATTCCTTAATTCCTTAGTATAAAACACAGTACCAGATATCTCATATATGCCTTAATTCATTAGGATGGAAAATTATTTAACAAGTATTCATACTCACGCTCAGTACTACTGATCATAATTTGGTATTGGTCTATAATACAATATGCAAGATTCGTTTTAACAGGCTCTGCATACCTTTTTGAAAGAGCGCGCTCTGATCAGGTTTCCTGAGCCAAGACGAATAGTTGATTTCTCCAGGATTTTCAGGTCACTCTTCCGTCTGTTTTTAGATCGATGATTTGCCTTTTTCCTCTCGCACCAACTTTTAGATCGAATTAAAAACCATTCGGCACCACTCCCGCTCTATCCTGTATTTTTTGATCTAGATATTCATTAAACTTGAGTTTTGGGACGGTAGTGGTTGCCATGGTTATACAGTTGTTTTTAGACTATCTTGGTGCTCTTAGCCCGTCACTGGCCGAATCCAGCAATGTATTCTTGGCGCTGACTGAGATTTATCTCTGATGTCCCACCCTCGTACACAAAAATGTTCAATACTTTATTATTAGGAATTATTTTGCAAAAGGTATTATTGTTTTTCAATTATTCGAATTATTATATATTTTCCCAAAAGGTATCAGAACCGCCCTTTTGGAACAATATATTAACAAACCAGCGCTCCCAAAACAATCATCAATTTAATCCCAGGAATTATTTTGCAAAAGTTATTGTTGTCTTTCAGGTACTCGAGTTATTATATATTTTCCCAAAAGGTATCAGAATCGCCCTTTTGGAAGAATATATTAGCAAACTCGAGTGCTCCTGAAATAATTATCAATTTAATTTTAGGAATTATTTAGCAAAAGTTATTATTGTTTTTCAGGTATTCGAGTTATTATATATTTTCCCAAAGGTATCAGAATCGCCCTTTTGGAAGAATATATTAGCAAACTCGAGTGCTCTGAAATAATTATCAATTTAATTTTAGAATTTAGGAAATACCAACACCACAAGAGGAAAAAGTACCAGTCAGCTCTTAGCGCAGCGGCTGCATAACAGGCAAAATAGGACCTCGGTGGTCCTCTTAAAAGTTATCAACTAGTTAGTCTCATGAAACGGCCAATCTTACACAACATTCAGATTATCATTTCAACAATTACATTTTTCATTACATATCAGCATCAACACACGAATTCAGTTTGAGTTCCTCACAGTACATATAGTTGAGTGCCACGTCAACCAATTGCCCGACTATCTGAACTTGTATTTTTATTTTTATTTTATTTTTATTCTCCTCAAGGAGACTCCCAGTCGTTTAAACCATTCAACTGGCGTCTAGTCGGGAGAACCTTTTCTGGACTTGGATTCTCACGGAATTAACTCAACCCGACTATCTGAATCTTTTTATCAAGTCACCAGATCCTTCTCTTGTGGATCAAATAAAAGGGTCCATCGCTTGTGAACCAAAACCTCTGTAATAGGCTCCTCACTAGAAAGCCGCAATTCAACAGAAAATAAAACCACTGTAACTAGACTTCTTCTCTTAGAGTCACATTTCAACAGTAAAAACCTAAGATTTTCAGATATCAACAGTAAAAATAAAAGGGTCCATTTCTAGTGAAACCAAACCTCTGTAAATAGACTCCTCACTAGAGAATCACAATTCAACAGGAAAAATAAAAAAGTCGGTCCTCCTCTTGTGAACCACTGTAACTAGACTCCTCTCTAGAGAGTCACATTTCAACAGTAAAAAGCCTAAGATTTCAGATATCTTTACACATGTGCCTTTTGAGTCATAATAGATATGTTATAAATTTAACAGTAATCCATACTCCGCTCAGTACTACTGATCATAATTTGGTTTATCCTACAATACAATATGCAGATTTTGTTTTAACAGGTTCTGCTTACCTTTGTATTGACGTCGGTTTAGATCAGTTTCCTGAGGCGAGCTGGATTCAAGCTGCTCCTGCGGATCAGGTCACCCGTCCTTTCAGATCCGTCTCTTACTTGTCTCCTGTCTCTATCAACTTTTGTGGACGAATTCAGAGTTGAAACCATCCTCTGCTACCAATTTTGTTGATGATCACAAGTTTACTGGAGAACGGAGACCAAGTGAGAGACTTTCGGACAAGGTGGATAATTGTATAATATAAGGCAGTTTATTCAGAGGTAAAGATATCTGTAAATCGCGGCACGGACCCGTTCGTCAATCTCGTAGGGAGATATCTGAGAGCGAGCCCCTAAACATTGTGTGCTGACATTTTATACAATAAAATAAAGTAGGTTGATTCTAGTAGTTCTGATCTTCTGATTGGTCCTGATGAGTTGGTCGAGGTCACCTCCATTGCATTGGCTCTGAGTCGGGTTCTCTGTCTTCAGATGTTCAGCCTAAGAGAAGGGGTTTTTGTGTGTGTGTGTGTAACAATGATGATGTGTGTGTGTGTGTGCGGGTGTTGTGTGTGTGTGTGTGTGTGTGTGTGTATGTGTGTGTATGTTTAACAATGATGATGTGTGTGTGTGTGTGCGTGTGTGTATGTGTGTGTGTGTGTGTGTGTATGTGTGTGTATGTTTAACAATGATGATGTGTGTGTGTGTGTGTGTGTGTGTATATGAGTGTGTGTGTGGGGGTGTGTGTGTGTATGTCCTCAGAGCAGAAGTCGTGAGTTGGGAGAACTGAGAGACCTATGGCGTGGGTGTTGTCCATGGCCACCTGCTGATAAGGCCGACAAGATAGAAGTCTTTGTGCATTGTATTAAATACAAAGGCCCAACACAAGATGGGTCATGCACAAGATTTTAGTCAGACCAAGCTATAACATTATATATTTACTACGACAGTCTACGGGCTAACTCAACAACAGCTGACTAGCTAGGTATTGTACTGCTTCAGTAGTCGCCATTTTGCCCACACGAACCTAGCTATCTAAAATCTTACCCATTCTTCAGATCAACCTCCAGTAGCTTCCCGTAACCACTGAAAAACCTTTGGATGTCTTTCTCACTGAACATGACAACTCAATCTGCCAAACATAGAGACGGCATTTTGGCCAGTATTTGTAATACTGTTCTAGAGTTCTCAAGCTAACTGTATGGAGGTCCTAAAACGCCCGGGTGTGTGTCAGCATAAATCCCAAATCACTCCCTACCCCTTCGCCCTCCTCTCTCCCTACCCTTCCCTCCTCTCTCCCTACCCTCCCCTCCTCTCTCCCTACCCCTTCCCCTCCTCTCTCCCTACCCCTTCCCCTCCTCTCTCCCTACCCCTTCCCCTCCTCTCTCCATTTGCACGTTCACCGCTTCCGTCATTATGCAAAAGCGTCCCAAAACTGAGGTTGTAGGTGCCCAATTAGACCCTCCAATAGGCACTTGGGCATCTTCACGGCGAAGTGCTATCCCTAAAGCACCGCAATATGTTTGTTGTTTGCACAGTTTCATATGACTAATAAGAGAGGCTTGCCTAATTATATGCCACATGAGAGTTTGTTTATGTTGACACATGTAACAGATTAAATACCACTCAAATTAAAATGTTTAACTGTTCTGAGATATTCCACGTGACCGGAGACTTATGGGCGGCGCACAATTGGCCCAGCGTCGTCCAGGGTAGGGGAGGGAATGGCGGCAGGGATGTAGCTCAGTTTGATAGAGCATGGCGTTTGCAACGCCAGGTTGTGGATTCGATTCCCACGGGGGGCCAGTATAAAAAAAATATGTATTCACTAACTGTAAGTCGCTCTGGATAAGAGCGTCTGCTAAATGACTAAAATGTAAAATGTAAATATATCTTGTAAAACAAAAGGGGAGCTTTGTTAATTAGAATTTCATGCTGGTTTTATTATTTAAAAGTGGAACATTAATTGCATCATTCAAGTAAAGAGTGTGTCCCGAAGTAGATGAGTTTATTGATCCCCTTTCCACTCTCTGGAAGTCAAACTCTGAGTTTCGTCAGCAACACGTGACTGACAACGGAGGGCCCTCCGAGGGAGTCGGTAGGGGCACGGGTGTGGTTAGAAATTCACAGTGTGTGTGCCATAGAGGCCTCTAGTTGCCAAAAGGCAGAATTAACAAAGATATTTATAACTAAATGTGGTATTATGCCGCATTCAAAACAACTGGGAGCTCAGAAATCCACGACTGCGTTCAAGACAACTGGAAAGAAAACGAGCTCCAACTGGGAAAATTCATTTTGAATGGTCATCCAACTTTCGGAATCTCGGGCCTCTTTCTACAGCTCTGATTTTTTCGACCTTGAGATCACAGATGTCTGATTTTACCTAGTTTTTTCCCCCAGAGTTCCCAGTTGTCTTGAATGCTCCATTAGCATAGGCAGCGCCATTGAGGGCTTCCACCATTTTAATGTAGTCAACTGGGTGGGACTTCCACTTCTTGGCTGATCCCTCCTGATGACCTGGTTGCGCGCAACAGGGTCATCCAGGAGGATCCAATGAAGTGAAGTCCCACCAATCGTGGAAGAAAATTGAGTAGGCTACTTTAAAATGGAGACAGCTTTAATGGCGTCACAGAACGCTTATAATGGCACAGATACAAAGATGAGTCCTCTATCTCTATGGTTTGTGCTCTGGAGCATGCACTAAATTGCATACAGACATTTTTTGACATTTTTAAGCCACACTAATGTGCAGTTTGTGTACATCATCAAAGATTTGACCATCAAAAATGCAAAATGTTTGTTGGGCACACGTGATTTTATCTCATAGAACAAACGTATAATATCCCCATAGCCTGTGTTAACCTCAGACCTTATTTTTGCAGTGTATTACAAAACCCTATTCTTTTCCCCATCCATTTCCCAATAGGAATGGGTGAACGGATAGCTGAATGTAACTTATTTCAAATTTTTAGGACTACAAGCAGGCGAGCTCTGTGCAGTTTGTGCACATCAGAGATTGGGCCATCAAAAATCCAAACTGTTTGTTGGGCAAACAAAAATCCACTAAATGTTCATGTGCACTTGATTTCTATTAGCAAGATTTTTTTTTTTTTTTTAAATAGGCCTATAATTTGAAGCTACCATAACTATCCATTGACCTATTTCTCCATGTTTTTGTTAACTTTGTAAACAAACTATACTGATTCATAATGAATTAAGTTTACTCTCACCCTCTCTCCAACCACTCCACTCTTGGATGAGCGCACAACTCTGGAACACACAGACACAGAAAACCATTTGGGACTCATAACTAATGGAAGGGAAACTCCTCAGAATTTGACAAAGCTCCAAAATGAGGAGCTAGAGACCTTTTAGAAAGAGCTGGTTGAACTCGGGGGAATGGCAGAACAGCCACCGACAGAGAGGAAGCTGGCCTGGCTACTGTACAGAAAGTCAATAAGACAACAGCACGGAGAGATATGAGTGTATCCAGAGGGCTTTCCTGACCAGGAAACAGAGTGAGAATGAGTTCAAAGGACAGGAGAGAGACTCATTAAAGGATGACAATTTTATTTAATTCTTCATTTTCTTTACAGCTTTACAGATACCTACATACACATCTAATTCTCCAGATAAACCAAACTAAGAGATTGCTGGAAAGCATTGATTGTCCACATCCTCTGACACTTAACACCATGCTGAAGGGGGTGAACCATAAAATAAGTACCACACACGTAGATGTAACAGACACACACAGACAGACACACACACACACACTTATGGGTTCCATCACAGACATGTAGTCTGGTCTCAGATCTGTTTGTGTGGCCTCTCTATATGCCCTGTGAGGACAGGAATAGGAGAAGGGTGATAATGGACAAAAATAGGTGGTAAGGAAAAGAGATATGACATATAGAACCCAGTTACACACACAAGGCTACATAGAACAAAAGGCACTGCCAGCAGGAACAGCCTAAACACTGAGCAGGGTTGGGTTATAAGGGGTTGAGGAGGTAAGGGAATGGGATGGACATGGGCATCAGGAAGGCATGTGCTTTTGGACGATGAGAGAGAGTCACTGGAATACATAGGTATTACCTCTCATTTAATATTTATACTATTATCTCCAGCCCAGACTCACACACCAATGATAACAATAATTATAACCAATAATAATAATTTGTCCTCCAATGTTTACTACCAGTGCCTCCAGAAAGTATTAACTTTTTTAAAAAATGTTGTGTTACAGCCTGAATTTTAAATATATTAAATTTAGATGTTGCGTCACTGACTTACACACAATACCACATACTGTCAAAGTAGAATTTAGTTTGTAGAACACAAAATTAAAAGCTGACATGTCTTGAGTCAATAAGTATTCAACCCCTTTGTTATGGCAGCGTAAAAAATGTGCTATGAATCGCATAATAAGTTGCATGGACTCAGTGTTCTAATAGTGGTTAACATTATTTTTAAATAACTACCCCATCTCTGTTCCCCCACACATACAATTATCTGTAAGGTCCCTCAAATCGAGTAGTGAATTTCAAGCACAGATTCAACCACAAAGACCAGGGAGGTTTTTCAATGCCTCTATTGGTAGATGGGCATCTATTGGTAGATGGGTAAACATTTAAAAAGCAGATGCTGAATTTCCCTTTGAGCATGGTGAAGTTGTTAATTAGGGGCTTTGGATGGTTTATCAATACACCCAGTGGCTACAAAGATACAGGCATCCTTCCTAACTCAGTTGCCGGAGAGGAATGGAAACTGCTCAGGGATTTCGCCATGAGGCACAATGGTGATTTTAAAACAGTTACAGAGTTTAATGGTTGTGATATGATAAAACTGAAGATGGATCAACAACATTGTAGTTACTCCACAATACTAACCTAAGTGACAGAGTGAAAAGAAGGAAGCCTGTACAGAATACAAATATTCCAAAGCATGCATCCTGTTATTACTAAAGTAATACTGCAAAAAAAATGTGTCAAAGAAATGAACTTTTTGTCCTGAATACAAAGTGTTATGTTTGGGGTAAATCCAATACATCACTGAGTAACACGCTTCATATTTTCAAGCATGGTGGTGGCTGCATCATGTTATGGGTATGCTTGTCATTGGCAAGGACTAGGGCAGCGTTTTCCAAACTCGGTCCTCGGGCTTGAAGATTAGTTGATTATTTGAATCAGCTGTGTAGTGCTAGGGCAAAAACCAAAATGTGCACCGCTCCGGGTCCCGAGGACCGAGTTTGGGAAACCCTGGACTAGGGAGAAGAAGGAAAAAATAAAAAATGGAATACAGCTATAAGCACAGGCAAAATCAAGAGGAAAACCTGCTTTCTATGGCAAGACTTAAATGGCTGTCTAGCAATGAATAATCAACAATCAACTTGAAAGAGCTTGAAGAATTTAAATAAAAATAATGTGCAAATATTGTTCAATCCAAGGGCCTCATTTATTAATATTGCGTAGAAACTATTCTAACATATTATTTACAAACGGAATTTAGAATGGTGTATGCATAGAAAAAGTGTGATTTATCAAACAATCCTGCGAGCGTCATACGCACACTGGTAGGAGATAACCATTGATAAATACCAATTGTTCTCAGCCTCAGTGCTCGTGCACGACCTTGGTGGTTTGCGTTTCAAAATGCCCCTAATTAAACATATGGTCAAAACCATCACTTTAAAGCATGTGGGGAATATACAACAACCATGAAATACAACAGCATAACCAAAAAATTCAAACTTTTCCGAGACTGATATTGAGGTGCTAGTGTCAAAGATTGAGTACAACCACAATATTTTATTTGGCTCGCTCAGTTGTGGCTTGACCATAAAAAAAAAACATAGCTACAAAGTGATGACCATTACGACAACTCAAGTTGCTTTAGCAATGGCAAATATACTTCAAATAAGTAGGCAACACTCACCAATAAGCCATCCATCCTCAACAGCTCCTTCCTGTAGGCGTATAGAGCAACATTGCTGTTCTGCGAATGAACCAGTCGTGCGTTCCACCTGGCCACCTCGCCACCACATTCAGCAGCGTCTTTTGCGCATCACATAACCTATCACATGCGCATAACGAGTGGGAAGCCTTTTCTGTTCATAATTTAAATAGTTTTGGGATGGTAATTTTATGGCGATGTGGGTGCCGTCTATTGCTCCGTTCTTATTTGGGAACCCATAATTGGCATCATGGCAAAGAAAGCCCTCTTGACTTCAACCTGTTGTGCGATGGTCTATGGAAATTGTGTGTGTTACTGTTAGTTTTGCTATTGATTTCATTCTAAACATTGGCTTAGCAAGGGCTGTAAAATGCCGATCGGCAAGCTCCGCTGAAAAGTACCCGTTGCCAAGTCTTAAGTACTCTTTTTAAAGTAGATCTTAAATCCTCTCAAAAATCAATAAGATTGGTTTTGGGAAATGATATCTGATGAGCCAATCTGTACTTTCTGCAGAAAAAGTTGCACCTGTCTCTAAAAACACGCTTTCTGCTAAATGCAGCGTGTGCCAAATCTTCAAACAGAGCAAGATCAGCCATCACTCATTCGATTTGACATTAGCTCAGTCTTTTATAGCATTTCAACAATGTTTGAATACTTTAACAAATTACTGTACTTTATATGGATTATTATCGTAACAAATGTACTGATGTGGTCAAATTATATAGCATGTCAAGATATGTTGCATGAATTCACAATGGAAATACAACTAAATAAAACAAATGATTTAATTATTACTTTGACAATTTCACATTTTTCGCATATTTTCCCCACTCTATGCTTGACATGCAGTTCCCTTATTCCACCACTTGGCACTGTGTATACGCATGGTCATGGCTGTGCTTAAATGTATGCACACTCAAGCAAACTTTCATTTTGATAAATCTCACACTTTGCGTTGAATGACCCCCGCATGGTTTACACAGATTTGTGCTATGCATGATTGATAAATGAGGCCCCAGGTGTGCAAAGTTCTTAGAGACTTACCCAAAAACACTGTAATCACTGGCAAAGTTGCTTCTACAAAAGTATGACTCAGGGGTGTGAATATGTATGTAAATGAGATATTCTGTATTTCATTTTCAATACATTTACAAACATATCTAAAAACATGTTTTCACTTTGTCATTATGGGGGATATTGTGTGTGACGGGTGAGAAAAAAAATATTGAATCCATTTTGAATTCAGGCTGTAACACAACAAAATGTGGAATAAGTCAAGGGCTATGAATACTCTGAACGCACTGTATCCATCACTGAGATAAATATCATTGATATTATAGAATTCCCTTTTTACAAAATAATCACTCATTTCCTGCCTAATTTCCTGCCCATTCTCTAGGATACTATACAGACTGGAAGACCTGTGGCCAGAATCAGTTTGCAAAACAGGTTTATTCTACAATACGTCGTCTTTTCAGTCAGATCTCCACTGCCTCTGTGGAGAGGGACACAGGGGGTTCTGTCCCTCTTAATAATCTTAACTTTGGTGTGATCGGCAGAATGGTGTTTCTCAGCTCAATGAACTTACGGACAGGAGTTTTCCTGACCACATGAACTGACCAGGAATACCTCCTCGCGGTATGACCCTTGACCTCCAATCAGTGTTTAAGCATCAGTTCCTCTCATTCACTCAGTCCTGTAACAGTCGGCTCAGTAGCAGGGCTTCATGGACCTGTCACAGCACCACAGAGTGGCTGGCTCTATGAGGCCTCTAACAACAGTAGTTACAGCTGCATACGCTCTAACAGACACAGGGCCAGTAGCATGGCAAGTCTCCCATCAGGTGAAATGTCAATTTCCAGGTTAGGAGATAGGGGTCAGGGGTTATTGATGACAGGGTGAAGGGTTCACAAAGAGTCCGGAACATCAGCATCCCATTGAACTGTTTGTAAATGCTTAAAACACCAGCAGATGTTTCAAGCAGTGAAGAATAGTTACTGATTGTGCTGATTGTTTACATACTGTATGCTTACGTAGAATGGGTTAATGAATAACAGGATGGATATCTATTGGGTATAGAGAAGGCCTACTGTATGTCGCTATATATGTGACTGCAGTCAGGGTACACAAATGGCTCTCTGAAGAGACTAGTGTCTATGGGAATAACATCTACCTATGAAATACAAGCCTGTCTGCACAAGACCTCCCCACACTAACATGGTTACTCTGGTAGAGGGAGATGCAGGGTTAAGTGCAAGTTAGCCACCTGAGATAGAGGGTTCATTTCAGTGCTGGATAAAAAAGTTAGGACGAGAGTTCAGGTCTTCTTATGCTTCTGTAGCCTTCTGAGCTCAATAGAGCAGTTCTATGAGAAACACTGCTGTACATCCCTGGGACTGATATGAGAGGAGTCTGAAGATGAGAATGGATTCTGGTGTTCCTTTTACCACACCCTAACCCTACACAGCTTTACCCCACAATACCAACCCTGCTTCCCAATCCAACCATACCCTCCCCCATATCCTACCCTCGGCCCTGGATAAGATGGCATGCAGGGACAACATGAGAGTTGATATCATAAATATCAAGTAATGGAACATTCCAAATGGTCCACCCACCATGGAGCGTTGCTTTGAATAGTAATGTCTGTTCTAGTCCTAAATCTTTATGCATGGGCACTGGGGCAGATAGAGAAAGTTGAGACTCATGCGTAAGTAACACTTGCAGTAGCAGCAGCAGCAGTAGAATCTTAAACACATTATCAGACCAAACTGAGATTCAATGTAACATTAGAAGACCCATCAGGTCAGATTGTCAGATCAAACCGAGATATCTGAGCCCAAAGAAGTCAGAGGGTCATTCAGTTCAGTGTCTTTTTACTCCCAGGGATACACACACTTCTTTTGTTCCAGCATCCTGTCCTCATCCTTCAAACAGTCCCTTTTTCCCTTTCCATCCTTTCTTAACCCCACCTCTCTTCTCCAGAGGGGATGTGAGGAGTGAGGGAGGAGCTGGCCGTGTCCTGAGGGGAGAATAGGAGTCTGTAAGCCTGAGTGGGTTCCTGCTCTCCCTGGGGTCAACAGAGGGGTGAGGGTTGAAAGGTCAGAGTGAAGAGATGAGGGGGTCAAGGGTGAGGGGTCAGGGTTGATGTCTCCTGTAGTGCCTTCTGCAAGCTCTGTCGGTAGGCTGTGAATCTCTTCTCCACCAATCGCACACGCTCCGCCTCCTCCTTCTCCAGAATCACCAGGAAGTTCTGCAGTTCAGAATCGAGAATGCATGCCACTGAGAGGAAGAGAGCGAAAGAGAGAGAGAGCGATATTAGTGATGTTAAAGATGGCATTCATGTAGCAATTAATGATTTTAGGACACACAGTATGTGTGTGTGTATGTGGGGTGGGGGGGGGTTGTGTTTGTCTTACCGCTACCTCTTCGGTCTCATTCTCCTTGAGGACAAAGCTAAGCAGCTCAGGATCTGGACCCACCACCAGTCTCAGAGCGAGAGGACACTCCACAAGAGGAAGCTTCTGGAACAGGTCTACACAGACACACGACAAAGGAAAGACACATTAGATTCCACATCCACATATTATCAGAAATCTTCAAACCTACACTCAGTAGGGGGGCAGAATGTAAATGTGCAATGTATATAGCGTGTAATCTGTGTGTGTAACTCACCCTGTCCATCACGGTGTGTCTGTCTGTACAGGGCAAACTTGTGTGGGTTATCCAGCACCATAAACTTCTTCAGCAGGCCCTGTATGACCTCCTTAACCGTGGTAGTACTACTGATGTGGATCTGCTTCACACAATCACTGGGCAGGTAGAACGACGTCCGCTTCTCACTAACCCTGCTCCTTCCCCCTCCTGGCCCTCTGACACCATCATTGGCCGACCGTGTCTTTCCACCTGGCACGCCTGTCCGTCTAATCCCGCCCCCTCCACAGCGAGCACCGTGACTGGTCGACTTAGTCTGAGGTGGACCTTAATGAAGCCAGTGTACAAACCATCAGCACCCTGGGGGAGAGAGAGAGAGAGAGAGAGAGAGAGAGAGAGAGAGAGAGAGAGAGAGAGAGAGAGAGAGAGAGAGAGAGAGAGAGAGAGAGAGAGAGAGAGAGAGAGAGAGAGAGAGAGAGAGAGAGAGAGAGAGAGAGAGAGATGCATGTGTGTCTATAATGGTAAATTCCGATTCAGTACGAAAAAAGGGTTCCAAAAGTGTTCTTCGGCTGTCCCCATAGGATAACCCTTTTTGGTTGCAGGTAGAACCCTTTTGGGTTCCATGTAGAACCCTCTGTATAAAGGGTTCTACATTGAACCCAAAAAGGGTTCTACCTGGAACCAAAAGGGTTCTACCTGTAACCAAAAAGGGTTCTTCAAAGGGTTCTCCTATTGGGACAGCCAAAGAACCCTTTTATGGTTCTAGATAGCACCGTGTATATTTTAGATGTTGTAGCACTCACCAGTTTCATGCCATTCTCTGAGACCGTAGAGTTGAAGTCCTCTATCCTGGCCCGCAACTCTTCCTCTGACAGAGCCTTGGGCCCTCCCTCCTCTTCCTCTTTGACCTCATTCTGCTGAAACACAGAGAGACAGACAACAAGCTGTGTGAGAAACAGGAACTGCAGTACAGGGGGAAGGACACCAAACCCCAGCATGATGACACAACACTGCAGTTGCCCCCACAGACAGGACAGGACAGTACAGTCATGGTCAAAAGTTTTGAGAATGACACAAATACTAATTTTCACAAAGTCTGCTGCCTCAGTTTTGATGATGGCAATTTGCATATACTCCAGAATGTCATGAAGAGTGATCAGATTAATTGCAATTAATTGCAAAGTCCCTCTTTGCCATGAAAATGAACTTAATCCCAAAACAACATTTCCACTGCATTTCAGCCCTGCCACAAAAGGACCAGCTGCCATCATGTCAGTGATTCTCTCATTAACACAGGTGAGAGTGTTGATGAGGACAAGGCTGAGATCACTCTGTCATGCTGATTGAGTTTGAATAACAGACTGGAAGCTTTAAAAAGGAGGGTGGTGCTTGAAATCATTGTTCTTCCTCTGTTAACCATGGTTACCTGCAAGGAAACACGTGCCGTCATCATTACTTTGCACAAAAAAAGAGCTTCACAGGCAAGGATATTGCTGCTAGTAAGATTGCACCTAAATCAACCATTTATCGGATCATCAAGAACTTCAAGGAGAGAGGTTCAATTGTTGTGAAGAAGGCGTCAGGGCGCCCAAGAAAGTCCAGCAAGCGCCAGGACCGTCTCCTAAAGTTGATTCAGCTGCGGGATCGGGACACCACCAGTGCAGAGCTTGCTCAGGAATGGCAGCAGACAGGTGTGAGTGCATCTGCATGCACAGTGAGGCAAATACTTTTGGAGGAAAGCCTGGTGTCAAGAAGGGCAGCAAAGAAGCCACTTTTCTCCAGGAAAAAACATCAGGGACAGACTGATATTCTGCAAAGGTACAGGGATTGGACTGCTGAGGACTGGGTAAAGTCATTTTTCTCTGATGAATCCCCTTTCTGATTGTTTGGGGCATCCGGAAAACACCTTGTCCGGAGAAGACAAGGTGAGCTCTACCATCAGTCCTGTGTCATGCCAACAGTAAAGCATCCTGAGACCATTCATGTGTGGGGTTGCTTCTCAGCCAAGGGAGTGGGCTCACTCACAATTTTGCCTAAGAACACAGCCATGAATAAAGAATGGTACCAACACATCCTCCGAGAGCAACTTCTCCCAACCATCCAAGAATAGTTTGGTGATGACCAATGCCTTTTCCAGCAGAATGGAGCACCTTGACATAAGGCAAAAGTGATAACTAAGTGGCTCGGGGAACAAAACATCGACATTTTGGGACCATGGCCAGGAAACTCCCCAGACCTTAATCCCATTGAGAACTTGTGGTCGATCCTCAAGAGGCGGGTGGACAAACAAAAACCCACAAATTCGGACAAACTCCAAGCATTGATTATGCAAGAATGGGCTGCCATCAGTTAGGATGTGGCCCAGAAGTTAATTGACAGCATGCCAGGCGGATTGCAGAGGTCTTGAAAAAGAAGGGTCAACACTGCAAATATTGACTCTTTGCATACACTTAATGTAATTGTCAATAAAAGCCTTTGAAACTTATGGAATGCTTGTAATTATACTTCAGTATACCATAGTAGCATCTGACAAAAATATCTCATAACACTGAAGCAGCGAACTTTGTGAAGACCAATACTTGTGTAATTCAACGTTTGACCACGACTGTAGGCAGGAAGTATTCTGAATGGAGCAGAGACACAGAAAATTACACTATGACTCTATGCCTCTCTGTCCTTCTTTCTCTCCTTCTTTCTCCCTCTTCATCCCCACTGACAGACACATCAAGCAGTCACTCTGACAGCTCCAATCTCTCCCACTGCTAAGGCCACGAAAAAGCACAAAACTCTCCCTCCCACCATGCAGTGTGACTGAAGGGCTCATCATGGGGATGAGGGAGAGATGAAGGAGGAGGGTGATGGGGCGCGAAGGAAGATGAGAATGGGGGAGTGGAGGCGAGATGAGGAGGGAAGATGGGGAGGCATGGTTGCTGAGCAAGCCTTAGCAACACAGAGTTTAACTGGGTTATTTATAGATGCATCCTCTTATGTGGATGCTGTTTTTATTTTTTATCCTCTTTTTCATTCTCTTTTTCTGGGACACAGTGGTGTGAGAGATAGACGATGGGGAATAGAGAGAGAGAATGCAGGGCAGGAATCATTTATGTATGGGAGTCCTCAGGGTGTGAGGGGACTGAGTCTGCTTCATTCAGTACAGTCGCTTTGTAGCGTGTGTGTGTGTGTGTGTCGTGTGCAGCATTTCTTGGCTTTGCGTTAGCAGAGATGGGGAGCAGGATCAGTCTGAACAGGACGTTGTGTCTTCCCTTTCTTCTCTCTCTCTTCTCTCATTACAGACCATTAACTTCTCTCCTCCATGAATATGAACAATATGCTTGGGTGGAGAGTTGTGTTTGTTGTGCGTTTAGTGTGTGTGTGCGGCAACTTTCCATGGCATGGCTTAGTGTGTGTGTGTGTGTGTTTATCTTGGCATGTTCCAGTGCAGTAAGAGTTAATGATGCGAGAATGCAGAGGGAAGCTTTGGGCAAACTGGTATAAATGTCAAACTGACCATCTCTAAACAACCACAAGACTAAACACTAACACAAATACCTTGAAACAGCATGAACATTCCTGTAACACAGAAGCTAGAGGATTGGCACAGCATTACTGTATTATGTGCAACTCTCCTCCCTGTAGGCCCTCAGGGGTGCGTGCTTAGTCCCCTCCTGTACTCCCTGTTCACCCACCCGACTGCGTGGGCACACACAACTACCAACACAATCATTAAGTTTGCAGACGACGCAACGGTGGTATGCCTGATCACCGATGACGATGAGACAGCCTACAGGGAGGAGGTCAGAGACCTGGCAGTGTGGTGCCAGGACAACAACCACTCTCCTCAACGTCAGCAAGACAAAGGAGCTGATCGTGGACAACAGGAAACAGAGGACCGAGCATGCCCCCATTCACATTGACGGGGCTGTAGTGGAGCCGGTCGAGAGCTTCGCCTCAGTGTCCACATCACTAAGGCTTTATCATGATCCAAACTAGGGTTGAATATTTTCCAGGTATTTTACAAATCTTCCACCCCGAGAATAAATCACTTTTCTCCCGGGTAACCCAGTATTTCCGCCAAAACCGGAAGTGTCATTCAAAATCAGTATAAAGCATATAAATTAAATATGTCTGTATTTGATTAGAGCTTTGATCAGCATGAAAATTCTATCCTGATGCTACCCGAGCCTGATGAGCCATATATTAAATACATTTTATGAGCCCTACATGAATGACATTTAATGAACCCAAGCCCAAAAAGCCCAAATGATTGTGCTGTTATCCAATACATGGCCTATATGATATAGGCTACTGCACATTACGCATGACAGAAAAACATAAAAGCCCATAGATGTAGCTAGCTATATGAGTAAATAAATGAAACTAGCTACAGTAGGCTAATCTTCTTGAGTGTGAACTGTATTACTGTATACTATATGGACTGGAATTACGTACATCGTTCAAACCACGATAAAGCAGAAGAGAACATGTGATTCTGGTGCAGCACATACGGCCTACAAAGTTACAAGTATAGGCTAGCGAATTTGATTTTAATTTTTGAAATATAATAGGACCTATTTGTATAATTAGTAGGCTGACACATATATACCTTTCATAATATTTCCCCTAATGTTATTAGCCTACCTCCTCTTTCTCTCTCTCTATTGTTGGTTCATTCCTTCCCTCGCTTTCAACAGTTAAATGAAATAAGTTTTGTTGTCCTTATCTTCGCCATTCTAATGACATCCTTGAATAATATAGGACTAGAATTAGATGCAGAAGGCTTTCACTTCTCTTCAGGAAGATTGAATGGTTATGGGTCTGAATAAACAACTGCTATAGCCTACGCCATCGCCATACGTTGCTCTTCTTTCAAACTACCAGTGAGTTCTATTGGCTGCTGTATATAACATTCAGCAGAAAAAAGCTTGTCCCTCTTCGAATAGTCAATGGAGTTGATGGAGAGAGAGAAAGACTGCGAAAGACTGCGAGAGAGTGCTCTACGCAAACACTGATTTAAAGCAACAATATTCGAGTAATAGGCTGTTTTAAAACTCTGCAGCTGCAATTTAAAAATTATAATCTTTACAATTAAAAAACAAGGTGACCCCCAAAGCCAGATGGAGATGGGTAAATTAGACATGCATTCAGTCTTTATATTACTGTAGTATAGGCTATGCTGCAGCAAATGTAGGCCTACCTGTCACAATAAAAAAAGTTACCATGATGACATGATAGGTCTACATGCATTGTGAACTGCGCTCCATACTGAAATGGGCTGTCTGTCCCCACCCTGAGCATTGATGATTCATCATGCAGAAGCCGTAGAGAAGCCAGATTTAGACATGGCATATAATTTAACAGTTCCATTTCAGGACATGCTGTTCATATAAATCATTTATTATAATTTACCAGTTTCGTGAGTTATTTATCCAGGGAAAATTGAGTGGTTTTGGGCGGTGAATCCCAGTAAATCTCGGTAACCGGGTTCCCTCCATTCAACCCTAATCCAAACACACCAACACAGTCGTGAAGAGGGCACGACAACGCCTCTTCCCTCTCAGGAGGCTGAAAAGATTTGGCACGGTCCTCAGATCCCTTAAAAAGTTCTACAGCTGCACCATTGCAAACATCTTGACTGGCTGCATCACCGCTTAGTATGGCAATTGCTTGGCATCCGACCACAAGGCGCTACAGAGGGTAGGGTGTAAGGCCCAGTACATCACTGGGGCCGAGCTCCCTGCCATCCAGGACCTCTATACCAGGCGGTGTCAGACAAAGGCCCTAAAAATTGTCAAAGACTCCAGCCACCCAAGTCATAGACTGTTCTCTCTGCTACCACACGGCAAGCGGTACCAGAGTGCCAAGTCTGGGACCAAAATTCTCCTGAATAGCTTCTACCCCCAAGCTATTTGACTTCTGAACAGTTAATCAAATGGCTACCCGGACTATTTGCATCGACCCCCCTTATTTATTATAGATTTTTGCACTGACATTCTTGCACTGGCTCTATGCACACTCACTAGACTCTACTCATAAATACTACACTGACACCCCAACACACACACAGCCACATATTACATATGCTCACACACACAAAACACACACACACGCATGTATATTGACGCCACACACACACACACACACACTCACACATTCACACTCTTTACATACGCTGCTGTTACTCTGTTTATTATCTATGTACTTATTACCTCAATTATCTCAACTACCTCGTACCCCTGCACATTGACTCGGTACCGGTACTCCTTGTATATAGCCTCGTTATTGTTTTTGTTTTTTACAATTGTTTTCTTATTTGCTAATATGTTCTTCCTTTTTAACTCATTGTTGGTAAAGGGCTCGTAAGTAAGCATTTCACTGTAAGGTCTACACCTGTTGTATTTGGCGCATGTGACAAATAACATTTGATTTGATTTATCCATGAGGATGAGAGAACATTTAGCAGTTTTAAAGCTAATTTCCTGCTATTCTACACATTTTGCCATGAGGCTGAGATACATTTGTGCAGTTTTAAAATAAATGTTCTGCAATTCTAAAAAATAATAATATTTATGATAATGTGTTCATATCCCGACGGTAATCCGGCCCTGCATATAGGCCTACACTGGTGTGAATACAGATGTGCTTGGATTAATGTGTGTGTTGGGGGCGGGGGTCAAGATTCCAGGGTCAGAGTTGAAAAATACTCCTTCATTAGTTCTTAGTTCTTGAAAACTAGCAAGTCTCTCAGGAATTCCTGTGTTTGTGGCTTGATGTTTCCTAACTGCTAAATATAGTTCTCTCCCTCCCTCCCCTCTGTGTATTCCTCTAGAAGTGAGAGAGAGAGGGTCAGAGGCCATAGAATAGTAGGACAATACTGAACCCTTCACCCCTGCCTGGTCCATGGCCCACCACACCCACACAGAGCTCAGGCCCAGAAAAAGTAAACCAGCAGACCCAAACCCAGACCCACACCCAGGGATCCCAAACACAGACATCCACAGCCAGGGAAAGTGCACATGACATGGCTCACACATTGGAGGTTGTTGTTGCTCTCACTTTGACAGGATCAGACAGGGAAGGTCATGTGATCACTCCGGGTGATGTCACAGCGGACGGTGGAGCAGACGCTCTCAGCCCTCAACACACGCAAGTGGACGCTCACACACACACACACAAATACAAACACGCAATCCCTGCATTGTTTTAAATGGGCAACTGTCTGACCTTAACTGTCTGAGCGGCATTGGGGTTAGCTTTACAAGAGGCACAGAGAAGACCTCAAACATACTTCCTGCTCAGACAGACACAGCACAGAGCAGCAGGGGACACTTCACACAGCTAGGGAACTTTCTAGAACCCTCAATTGAGAAATACAGTGGCCATGTCAGAATACCCATACTTGCCTCCTAAATAGTAGGTGGTTTAAGCATGCGAAAAAAGAAAAGTTTAATAGTATGCGACATTTTGAAAATAAAGTACACTTTAAATGCCCGATGTCATACTCATTTCAGCTTTGACAACAGCTGATCAATTAGATACGGGGACGCGCTACCGAAATCAACAAATAGCTGGAAACAATGCAATCGCGCATGACACATTCTCAGTATACGAAAATATTATGTTTTATAGTATGTGAATTTTCGAAAATCGAGTATGGTTTAAATGCCACGATGTTATACTCATTTTGGCTCTTCATCTAGTAGAATTCAATGTACACTTTTCCACAAAGCATTGGAAGGGTGGGCTGGCTGCGAGTGATAGGCCCTAGTTCTCTTCAAGTAGCCAAACAACAAAACCAGGCTACTTAATTGGGAAGACGCCAAATAGTGAAGCTTCTGCAGTGGTGTTCAAATGTTGGCTAAATCGTTTTTGTTCTCCTTAAAATGACCACGAGTATTGCATCGTAGGCTACATCTTTGAAAACAGAAGTCCTTTTTTTTAAACCCAAAGTGGATTTCTGTTTTCTCATTGAAAAGTGTTTATTGTTCTCTTGGCCTTCGTCAGAGCTTTTAAACTAAATACTAAACCATCTTTTGATTTCTGAACGTGTCGGCACCGGGGACTCGGGATGTGGCTGCGTTATTGATGTCATGCTAATCAGGCCTTTTGATTTGAAAATATGGATTGTTTTAGTTTTGTTGCTAGGCTACGTATTTCATTATTTAATTTATGGATCAAGCCTTAGCAGTCATTCTGATCTCATTCCCAATTATCAGTGCTTTAGTTTATTATGTTGCTGTCCAGCGGTTCTGAATTTGATGCACCGACTGTCCACGTTTTTTCTGTGCAATAGCCTTTTGATCTGAGCATTTGAAAAGTTTTGGTATGTGTACTAAGCTATTTGATTTAATTGATATATGTTAAAGCACTTTGGTTTCACTAATAAATATGTTGAAATGGAACCAAATTATCTGTTTCTGTCTTCAGTCCTTTTTAATTAGGATAGATGGGCTATATGGGCTACGCTATAGGTTGTATGTAATAGTCTGACTATAACCAGCCTGAGTAGGCCTATAACTCAATTTCTATTCAGAGTTTAAAGAAATTAATCGAATTAGAAATGAGCTATTATCAGGCTGGTTAATGATATGCATGTCTGTTGAATTTGGAAAGATCCACCCGCACTCGACCCCGCCCCACCTACTCAGCCAGTCAGGAGCCGCTACTGCGATGCAGCCGTGGCATACTGCATACTTTCTGCTAAACGGTATGTGCTAAATAGTATGCAGTTTAAGTATGTAGTACGTTAGTATGGGTATTCGGACACGGCCAGTGTCATCTGAGGCTGCAGTGCTACCCCAGAAACATTACAAACAGATTCAGGCCTTTTACTGTAGCTTACGCAACAAACAAAACAGCTTAACATTCAACATTTACTAAACATTCCCCACTGTAAAAGGTGATGACTCATATTCGCCTGGGTACTCCGTGGCTCACTCTCAGATACCAGCCTACAGAAGGTTCCAGCACATTAGTGTCAATATTTTTTCAGAAATAGAACTTTAATGGATGTCTGTGGGCGTGTGTGTCCTGATACTTGACTACCTAACCCTAACCTGAGCTGCACCCTCATCTCAGACTACGTCTCAGAACATCAGTTCTTTTTTTTTACTTTAAAAAAATATGTTTGATAAACAATACAAAACATACACATACAAATGACAACATCATACAAACATCAACCACATCACACCTGCCCAGACCCAGTAACACACACCCCCATCTCCAGCGCCCACATCACTTTCCGTCACATGGCCTGAAACTTAACCATTTTGTTTCTCTCCGTAGACCACGGACTTGATTTTTCCATCGTGTTAATGATGGCGGATTGATTGTTTTTAGGATACGTTTTTGGTTTTTAGAATACATTTTTTCAAGATGATTGATTGAGAAGAGAATCGGCCAACCCATCGTGTATCTCATTACACCCCCATATGCCATGTCTTGAAATATGCAGACAGACAGATTAAAAGTACGTTTACATTGTAATACTTCTGACAGCCAACTTTCTAGCTCCGCCCACAACTTCCGGACTTTATAGCATTCCCAGAAAGCATGGACTATTGAGTCATTATTAGTTTTACACTTAAGACATTACTCTGCTGTTGTGCTGTAGAATGATAATTTTGCCTCTTGTATAATACATTCTATACATTAGCTTACACTGGATTAAGCATACATTTTAATTAACTGTAATTTTCTTAGTTATGCTCAAACTTTCCCTACATCTTGTGCCAACATCAGTTCTTTTTAAGTCTTGGTTCCAATAGTTTATATTTTTTTCTAAGAGGTGGTCAGTTGGATATGCTCTCTGCAAGGTTTTGTATATCTTCCCTATAATATGAACATCCTTTTCCCTCAAGGGAAAAGATTTCAAACCGAAATGTCACGATACGTAACTTTTATGTTGCATGTATTTGAAACTATCTACATACTGTACATTGGTCAGTCCAAAATTACTTTTTCATTCTGTCATAGAAATAAATGTATTTCCTGTTACTAAGTCATTTACGGTTTCTATGCCTTTAGTTTTCCATGTAGACCAATTTATCAGTGAATTCTGAAAAGCTATCCAAGGATTGTTTTTAGGAAGGGATATGGGTTCTTGTAGAATACGTTTCATTTTCTTCCATATTGTTATAGTGTTCTTAACTATGAAGTTGTTAATGCTCTTAGCTTTATCCTTTGAAAATAGACAAGTATAAAGATTCTGGGGATGAGCATGCACATCTTCAATATGTACCCATTGTTCCTCTTTAGTGCATTTAACTATATGTCGCAAGTAAAAGCCTTGGGTGGCGAGTTGATAAAGTTCAAAGTCTGGAAGGTTAAAACCACCCTCAGACTTAGGAAGATGTAAAACTTTCCTTTTTATTCTATGAATATTATTTGCCCATATAAAGTCTGTTATGATCGAGCATACTTTTTTGTGTCTTCGGTGGGGTAATTAGTATTACCGAAAATAAATACAAAAACTTTGGCAGCCATGCCATTCTAAAGAGGTTTATTCTACCTGTAAGAGTTATGGGAAGATTCTTCCATTTAATTAGATCTGCTTTCATATTGTTGAGTAATGTAATAAAGTGATCTTTATATATGTGTTGTTTGTTGTCACTTATTAAGCATCCTAAGTATGTCATATTGTTTGTGGTCCACTTAAAGGATTGCTGTAGATCATGAGTTGTTTTTTTCTTTTTCCTATTGCCATTATTTCTGTTTTTTTCCACGTTAATTTTATATCCTGAGATTTTTTGGTATTCTGAAAATATTTTTAGCAAAGGGGGCATTGAGTTTTCAATATTGGTCAGGTATATCAGGAGATAATTTACAAGTTTATATTCATGTCTACCAATACTGATACCTGTTACATTTGAGTCCTGTCTAATTCTTTCTTCAAATGGTTCAATTGCCAGTGCAAACAGGATGGGGAGAAGGGACATCCCTGTCTTGTGCCCCTTTCTAAAGCAATTTCATCAGATGTGTATATTTTTGCTTTAGGACATTTATACAACATTTGTATAACATTTATTATTTCAGCTGGAAAGTTGAAAGCTTCCAAAGTTTTGAATAGAAAAGGCCATTCAAGACGGTCAAAAGTATTTTCGGCATCAACAGCTGTTATTGATAAATCTATATCTTGTTTTTTTGCGTATTGTATTACATTTAAACATGTTCTTGTATTTGTTTGTAAGTGTCTATTTTTAATAAACCCTGTTTGATTGATATGTACAGTATCAAGTCTAGTAAGACTTATGCCATTCTATTGCTTATGAGCTTTGTTATTATTATATTGTCACAATTTATTAAACTTATGGGTCTATAATGAGCAGGGGATCCTCCAGATTTTCTTGGTTTTAATATAACTGAAATAACTGTTTGATACATGGAATCAGGAAGTACTGAATTGAGTGACGTGTGTTGTCATTTGTGTAAATATTGGGGCTACTTTGTCCCAAAATGTTGAATAGAATTCTATGGGAAAGCCATCCATTCGTGGTGCTTTTCTCCGTGCAAATGTTTTAACAGTATCTAATATATCTTCTTGGGTGATCTCTGTTTTTAGTGATTGTTTTTTGTCTGCTGATAATTGCTTCAGAGTTGTTGAGTCTAAGAAGGCTATAGGATCCGTCCAACTGTTGTTTAATTCAGATTTATATACATTTCCATAGAAACTTTTAAACTTGTAATTAATCGCATTGTTATTTCTAATTACCGTTTTTGTATCTTTATCTCTTTTCTTTTTCTAAGATAGTGATTTATTTATTTTTCTTTCATAAACATTTCTAAATCAGATTTAACTTTTGCTGTGTATGAGATTATCATCCCCTAATGTACGCCTTAAAGGCATCCCAAATTACATCGTTTTTTTTTCTCTGTCCTCTATTTCTACATTTGTAATTATAAAGGTTTACATTTTTTTCATTTACGTATTTAATACATTTCAGGTCCAGAAGATGCGTTCTGTTCATTCTCCAAATTCTGTTGCTAAATGTATTTTCTATTGGTGTAATGATCCGATATCACTATATCATGAATTTCTTTATCCAGTAAATAGTTGAGTGCATCATTTTTTAAAAGTAGTCCATTCTTGAATAGCTTCTCTTACTTTGAGAAAAAAAGGAATAGTCTTTTGTAGTTGGGAATAATAATCTCCAGGTGTCCTGTAAATCAATTGTAGAGATAAACATGTTCAGCCTCTTTGGAGGCTCCCTAAATTTGCCTTATTTATTAATACGTCTGTTAATTTTCGTCACCTGTTAGAATAATAGTTCCTGTCTGGATTTGATCTAATATAGCTTGAATTCTATCTAAAACACCAGATTTGCCCCTGGTGGGATATACAATGACAGCAATGTGTAATTCATCATTAAAACGGCCTTCTTGGTCCAAGTGCTGGGATATAACAGAAAATGGTGTATTCTTATTTATCAGAATGCCTAGACCTCTGTTGTTACTACAATAGGTGGCAGCATAGGCCTCTCAACCCAGCTCCTCTTTAAATGTTCAATTTCTCATTTTTAAAAATGTAACTCTAGCTGACAATCTCTTTAAGTGTTCGAGAACCATATGCTTTTTTCCCCCATCATGGGGGCCACTGCAAATTCCATGTGATAAGTTGGATTTTGTTGGTCTTCAAAGTTAACCTTATCTGTTCCGTCTATCATTGAAGAACCAAGTAAAACATTTTAGCAGACATAACATATGAAGGCGGTGGGCATTCCATAGAATGGGAGGATCATAGTATAAATACATAGTTATTGTATACATTACATACATACAGAGTGTGGGCATGTTGGCTGAGCAGACATTTTTTATTATTTTTTTAAATAAAAAAGCAAAGTACGTCTTTGTACTTGAGGCGCTAAGCTTCAGTTCTACACATCATCGTTACCACGGCAACACAAAACCCACTTCCTGTTGGTGGCACATGGTCGTGGGACGTGATCAGGTAACAGAACACCCTGGTGTCACGCACCGTTGCGGCCATTACGATCTAGAGTGAGCCTGTAGAGTACTTATTTTCCCACAAAACTGCCATACAGACATCACAGAGAATGAAACCGATGTACAATTCTATGCAACTATCTCTCTGAAATTGATCTGGGCTGGTATAATGGTTGTCTACAAAACCATTGAGCCCTGAGCAGACTGCTCCAGTAAAGGAGGCACAGAGGAGAGGAGACACACTTAGCTCCCCACGTTTCTGATAGCCAAATGAACTCCTGTAGATGAGCTGTCACAGATGCGATAGTAGAGTGCTGCTAGGATAATGAGCAGTGGAGATGACATGAGGGAGTGAGCGAGTGACTGAGTGAGAAAGGGAGGGAGGGAGGGAGGGAGGGAGGGAGGGCGGGACGGACACACACACAAGCACACATGTCTACGTGTGTGTGTGGCATTAATTATAAACACTGGTGATTTTATTCATTCATTTATTCATTCATTCATTTCCACGACATCAAAGCTCCGTTCAGAGCAAGGGAGCACTCCACAGCAGTAACCACACACACACTGATGCACATGCTCATCAGGACGGGAGGGGGAGATTAGAGGTCCTCTTTTCTTTATGAATTATTTCCAGAGATGAGCCTTTTGCTCCAGATAAGCCAACCAGCTTTAACGCTCAGCAAGTGTGAGTGAGACAGAGTTTGAGTGAGTGAGAGAGAGAGAGTTTTTGAATGCATGTAAATGTGTGTGTGTCTGTTTACGTGGGTCTGTATTGGTGTCATTCCTTCTGTGTTTCTTCTGCAAAGTGCTTCCAGTTCAGAGGTCATTAAAGCTGGAATCCGTAGCAGTGAAACTGCCACGTCCGTTAAGTTGATGGAGTAGGGCTGGGGAGTAGGAAGAACATGCCCCTAGACCCTGGTGTAGGGTTTCCCCCATTATGGTCAAGGTTAGGGTTTGGAGAGCTGATTCTAAGCTGATTTTAGATCTGTGGCTGGCGCCATTGTAGACAACAAGAAGAGTAAACTGACACACACCCTAGTAGATTGTGTCAGAGAGTACAGGCAAACTGTGGCTTCCATATATTTGCATGTCTGGCAACCCAAACTCCACAAACAGACAGACACAGACACAGGGCTGGGGCTGAATTATTTAAATATGGTGCTCTTTCCAAACCAGCGAGCAGAGGCAGTGCAGGTATTGAGATCACACTGACAAAGGCCTGTGTGTAAGTGTCTGTGTGTAAGTGTCTGTGTCTGTGTGTAAGTGTCTGTGTGTAAGTATGAAAATGTATGCACTCACTAACTGTAAGTCGCTCTGGATAATAGCGTCTGCTAAATGACTAAAATGTAAAAATGTAAATGTAAGTGTCTGTGTGTAAGTGTCTGTGTCTGTGTGTAAGTGTCTGTGTGTAGGTGTAGGTGTCTGTGTCTGTGTGTAAGTGTCTGTGTGTAAGTGTCTGTGTGTAGGTGTCTGTGTGTAGGTGTCTGTGTGTAGGTGTCTGTGTGTAGGTGTCTGTGTCTGTGTGTAAGTGTCTGTGTGTAAGTGTCTGTGTCTGTGTGTAAGTGTCTTTGTGTAGGTGTCTGTGTGTAGGTGTCTGTGTGTAGGTGTCTGTGTCTGTGTGTAAGTGTCTGTGTGTAAGTGTCTGTGTCTGTGTGTAAGTGTCTTTGTGTAAGTGTCTGTGTGTAAGTGTCTGTGTCTGTGTGTAAGTGTCTGTGTGTAAGTGTCTGTGTGTAAGTGTCTATGTGTAGTTGTCTGTGGTAAGTGTCTGTGTGTAAGTGTCTGTGTATAAGTGTCTGTAAGTGTGATTGTAAAACAACAGCATCTCTATGCCCTCTGTCCTAATCAGCAAACATTTCCTTCCTACACCTTCCTGTGTGTGTGTGCGAGCGTGTGAGAGAGAGAAGGTCATGTTGCCCATTAAAAGCCTTATGAACAATCTCCCAGTGGCGGTGTGAGAGTGGTGTGGAGGTGTGTTCTGCATAAACATGTAGTACCTATTATTCTGTAACTTTACACCTACACCGTTGCAGTACTATGTTATACAACTGCTTACTATTCATATGAACAGACAAACAAGCTCCAAAAATGTCATCACCACTGCTGTGTAACATTGAAAGTGTGTGTGTGTGTGTGTGTGTGTGTGTGCGCACACTCCTGTGGAGTTCTAATCTCAAAGCAGAATCAGTGAGATCCGCCGTTGCTATGGTTACATTGACCAGTTGAAATATGCTAAGAGAAAAAAAAGAATGTGGAAGAGAGTGAGAACGACAGAGAGAGAGACCTATAGTAAAACTCACACTGAACAATGGATGTGTGTAACTATGTAACTAACTTCCCTGTTACTACGGAAACAGTGACATGCGAGAGCTGTCGATGGATCCATTACCATATTGCTGCTATACAGTCTTTAGCGTTTTAAGCCATGAAGAAGTGTCCTAGAGGGGCTAGCTTCTACAAGGAAGGCTGCATGGATAGCGGATCGATGCTATGACAGATGGAATGAAGGCACACCTCTCTGTCACACACACATTCACACGCACACACACACACACACAGTAAAACACAAACGGTCACACTTTATTTGGATAGTCCAGATAGTCTATCTGAAGATGCTCTACAGATGGTCATACTATCAACAAACTATCTGTTGATAAGCAACTGCTTGCTAAGATTACGGTTAGGTTTAGGGCTAGGGTTAGGGTTAACTTTAGGGTTAGGATAAGTGTTAAGGTTAGGATAAGGGTTAGGGTTAGTAGATAATTAGTTGAAATGTTACTGATAGTCTGTAGAGCACACACTTCCTCTTAACTCAACGCTTCTCCTTTTTCAGGCATCAAAACTGACACAGCATCAAGAGAAACATACCCCTCCTCCCCTTCCTCCCTCCCCTCCCTACATATTTTTCTCTCTGTTGTACCTTAACCAGCTTTTTGGGCTGGCGGAAGAAGGAGGTCTTTGCGGTGAAGAAGGTGAAGTCTTCGCCCTCCTCGTCCAGACTGCAGTAGCCGCTGCTTATGCTGTTGCTGCCCGTCATTTAAGGGGTTAAATTTGAGCCCTCGGCTGCCTATTAACACCCAGCAGAGCAGCAGAAGGAAACCTGATTGTCCCCAAGGGGGAAATACTCTGTCTGTAGAGGCATTCAGCCACACTCACTGTGCACAATGCTCACAGTCCCAGAGCTCTTCACATCCACTATGCATCCACAGTCAGTCACAGTCACCTCAGTAGGTCAGTATAGGGACACACGCACAGCTCACAGTCCAAGTGTGGCTCTCAATTCCAAACATCCACTGCCGAACATCCACAGTCTTGTGTCTGTAGGTATCCAGATAAGCTTTGACTCCAGAATCGGGTGAGGAGAGAGGTGAGTAGGGGTGAGGTCAGCTCAGATTCGGGTCCTATCAGCGCCCCTCGTGCCACCGGAGAGGCTTCAGGAAATCAGAGAGCGCAAGTAGAGATGTGTCACTTCCTCCTGTCGTGTGTGCTCTGACCCCGATATCACACACACTCATACTGTACACACACGTTGGTGTCACAGAGTCAGAGTTTCACAGCTTAGCCTCCGATTGCAGTCTGGTCTCCGGTTGACCCTGCTCACCTGAGAATGCCTCACACACACATGCACACACTGCCCCTTCAACCCCCTCCTGCCCTACAGCTGTGTGCTGATCAGCTAATAAGAACTGTGAATGGGTTCACACACACACACACACACATTACTTCAGCAGGCTACTGCTGCTTACCCATACAGACACACATCAATTACTCTGACAGGCTCTCACTCTCTCACACACAGAAACACTCCGGTAGCTGTAGTTCAGGTCAGTGGTTCCAGGCTGCAGTGGCCCTGTGCTATAGTCCTTGGTTCTTGGGGAAGAGACCTCGGCTGCTGCAGGCTTCTGACATCCGGAGGTTTCTCCTCTTCTCCTCTTAGCTTCACGGACTGACAGAGAAGCCTTTGCGCTGCACCTCCCACTCGCTCGCTCTCCTGCGTTCGTTTTGCGCTCTCTCTCTCTCTCTCTCTCTCTCTCTGTCTCTCTCTCTCTCTCTCTCTCTCTCTCTGTCTCTCTCTCTGTCTCTCTCTCTCTGTCTCTCTCTCTGTCTTCTCTCTCTCTCTCTCTCTCTCTCTCTCTCTCTCTCTCTCTCTCTCTCTCTCTCTCTCTCTCTCTCTCTCTCTCTCTCTCTCTCTCTCTCTCTCTCTCTCTCTCTCTCTCTCTCTCTCTCTCTCTCGCTCTCTCTCTCTCTCTCTCTCTCTCTCTCTCGCGCAGCCTTGCTCAACCATCTGTGGTTGAGTCTGTTATCTGCCTACGAGCTTTCTGCGGAGCTACAAAAACACCCTCCCCTCACTCCCCCTCCCCTCCATTCTCTCTCTTCCTGCAAGCAACAGCACCCAGCTCAGCCCAGCCACATCCTCTAAGAGAGAGAGAGAGAGAGAGATGCGGTCTAACAGCTCATAACACCTGATATGCATAAGCAGGAAGCCACTCAGTAACATGGCTGCTGTGCTGTGCCTTAGCGCTACCCATACTGCTCCTGCTGCATGAGAAAAACCTCCAGATTTATAATGACCCAGAAAAAAGCAGAGTACTGATCATTTTACCCTTCTGTTTACTACTGTATTATAACTGCATAATGCGTACACTCTTATAAACATGCTCAGAAACATACCGGAACTGAGTATAGGTTCTACTGCTTGAGTTCATGCACCTCTTATCGAATATTAGCTCAACATTATTGTGGAGTTCCTGTACCTAAATATAAACAGTACCGGCACCCAAAATGAGTACCGGCACCTATTTAATTCCAAGTCAAGCCCTGGTAATGATCAAGAACAGAAATCTCAGAGAAATTCATGTCTAGTTCCATAAAGAGGAATTGTAAACATGGGTACTATTGTCTGTGGGTTTCAGGAGAAACCAAGTGTGGAGGTCATGTGAGTATCCCCCAGGGGTCAGTGATGAAGATGACCTTTAACCTTTTGTTGACCCCCGACCTGTCCCCTCTGCCCTCTGGCCCTGGTCTTGACCATATGAACAGGGTCCAGCTAATGCCCCTGTCAAAACAGAGATGGACTACCAAATAATGTTGTGTGTGTACGTGTGTGTATACGGGTGTGTGTGTGTGTGTGTGTGTGTGTGTGTGTACGTATGCGCGTGTATGAGTGAGTGCGTGCGTGCATGCGTGTGCGTGTAAGTCAGAGAACAATATCTAGCTATCTCTAAATCACAACCAACTCAAGGCATACAGCAGATGAATCATTAAAACATAAGATTGACAGACGGCTGATCAGGTGGACTCTGTCAGTCTGTCAAAGAGAGGGAGGCTGTTCAGTCAGAGGAGACAGATCCTACATTAAAGAGATGGAGCCTGTCCATCTCCTCAAGCCATCCCCCCTGTCAGAGGTTGATTAGATTCTGAAGGATTGTTGGGAGAGCTGTCTGTCTCTCTCCAGTGGTAACCACAGACAAACAGAGAGCGCTCTGTCTCTCTCCATGTCAGTATCAGCTGATGACAGATTAGTCTACCTGCAGAGACAGCCCTCAACACCATTACCATCATCACTGTGGAGGGAGAAGGATGGGGACAGAGCGGGACAGAGGGGAACAGTGGGTGGTGGGGAGGTTGAGAGGAGCTCATTGACAGACCATGCCCCCATCCCATCTCAGCCCCCCAAACCCCTACCTTTCTCAGCCCCCCTCCCCCCACTAAACCAGAGTCGATAAAGCCCAGCCAACCCTTACTAGGTTCCAGTTTCACTTAATGAGACACAATGAGCATGTGGAGGTATTGGCGAAAAGGGGATCGATCTCTGCTAGTGTAAGCACAAAAGAGTGAGAGAAAGAGGGAGGGAAAGAGAAAGAGGGAAGAGAGAGAGAGTATAGAGTAGAAAAGGGAGAAGGGCCTTGAGATGTGAGCCGTCACCTCTCATCAGGTCTCCGGTACAGTAATAGTGTACTCCTCCAGCCGTGATGACCATTTCAGCCTCTGAGTCAGACTGGAGGCCAAGACACTGGGCAGCCTGCACACCAGACAAGAGTTTAACATGACTCCAGGTTACAGAGATAATCAACTGGCCCTCCAATGCAGGCCTCAGCTCATTGTACACCCTCTCACTTTAGCACATTACACGTATACTACATGAGCACCACACTTGGATAAGGAGTCTATTTTTTCACTCTAGTGACGTTTGTAAGGTCACCCCATTGACATTCTGTCACTCTATTTCTCTCATTCGCTCTTTCTTTCTCTCCCACACGTGGCATGTGTGGGAGCAGATTACATTGTGTGTGTGTGTGTGTGTGTTGTATGTGTGTGTTATCTGGCCCACTCTAGGCAGTGCAGAGTGTGTGGGCTTTGAGAGCATAGGTGCCAGTATCACAACAGAAACACGCAGACCCAGACTTACACACGCTCACACAGACACCCTCAGAGATATTCATTTGATAGAGAGATACTGTCACGGTTTACTAAGCCAGAACCCAGAAGCAGACCAGGACAAGGTAAGTTGAAACAAAGGTGAGTGTTTATTTAATAGATCCACGAGTGAGGCTGAATAATCCAGGGAACAGAGCGGGTGGCGTGGATGGGTTGTTGAGGGTGCAGTGGTAGGTCCAGTAATGGCTCGGCAGCCGCCGACCATCAGGCAGAGGTTGGGTGAAGGTTCCGGGTGAGTGACTACAGATAGAACAAAACGGAGGTAAGTATACAGCAAGTCAAAAAGGTGCAAAACAACAAAACTAACGCTAGAAGTTCCAAGGCTGATACACGGGCAAACATACTGTTCATGGCTAACGATCCGGCAGGGAATGGATGTTAGGACAGAGCCTAAGAAGGGTGATGATCAGGACCAGGTGTGCAGATTGCTGATGGGATGCAGGTGCGGAAATCAAGAGAGCTCCCGCCTAGCAACGTTGCCCGGCAACCAGGCAGGGAGCGTTCCAGAACCCTCGGGAAACTGGAGATCCCGAGCAGAAAAACTAGTACCCAGACAGAAACCGACTCAGACTGCAGGGATCGTTACAGATACAGTTATACTTCATACAGCATGTGTGCATGAGTGTGTATTTGCGTGCGCGTGTGCGTGTGCGTGTGCGTGTGCGTGTGTGAACACCTGCAAATATTTATGACCTCAATAGCTAATCAACAAGATCTGAGTCTGCTAGCACGAAAGCAGGATTGTGAGAAAGCCTTTTCTGGTGTCTGTGTGAGTGTGTGCGCATGTCTTGTGTTCGGGTGCGTATGTGCTTCCATGTAGTAGGCAGTGAAGGAAGACAAACATCTAATGTATCTGTACTCACAGAGGCCAACAACCATAGAGATCTTATTAAATTACTAGAGGGGCTATGTCATAAACCCTCAACGTTCCATAATATGGCGGAAATGGCAGCCATCTTGGTCAGGGAGAAATCCAAAACCAGTCTAGTTGGAATGAATGGCAGTAGAGGCATAGGTGATGCATTTCCTGCTTTTACTTATGCAGGAAAATAAAAAGTAAGGCATGTTATGCATCAGAAATGGTGTAATGGAATTATAGTTATTTGAGTAAAGCCAGTGTGTCTATGTATGCGGATGACTCAACACTATACACGTCAGCTACTACAGCGACTGAAATAACTGCAACACTTAACAAAGAGCTGCAGTTAGTTTCAGAGTGGGTGGCAAGGAATAAGTTAGTCCTAAATATTTCTAAAACTAAAAGCATTGCATTTGGGACAAATCATTCACTAAACCCTAAACCTCAACTAAATCTTGTAATAAATCATGTGTAAATTGAGCACGTTGAGGTGACTAAACTGCTTGGAGTATCCCTGGATTGTTAACTGTCATGGTCAAAACATAATTGATACAACAGTAGCTAAGATGGGGAGAAGTCTGTCCATAATGAAGGGCTGCTCTACCTTCTTAACAGCACTATCAACAAGGCAGGTCCTACAGGCCCTAATTTTGTCACACCAGGACTACTGTTCAGTCGTGTGTTCAGGTGCCACAAAAAGGGATTTAGGAAAATTGCAATTGGCTCAGAACAGGGCATCACGGCTGGCCCTTGGAAGTACACTGAGAGCAAACATTAATAATATGCATGTTAAACTCTCCTGGCTTAAAGTGGTTGAGAGATTGACTTCATCACTACTTGTATTTATGAGAGGTATTGACATGCACCGAGCTGTCTGTTTGAACTTCTGGCGTACAGCTTGGACACCTATGCATACCCCACAAGACATGCCACCAGAGGTCTTTTCACAGTCCCCAAGTCCAGAACAGACTATGGGAGGTGCACAGTACTACATAGAGCCATGACTATATGGAACTCTATTCCACATTAAGTAACTGATGCAAGCAGTAAAATTGTATTTAAAAAACAGATAAAAATACAACTTATGGAACAGTGGGAACTGTGAAGCAACACAAACATAAGCACAGACACATGCATACACACACACGTACACATGGATTTTGTATTGTAGATATGTGGTAGTGGTGGAGTAGGGGCCTGCGGGCACACAGTGTGTTGTGAAATCTGTGAATGTATTATAATGTTTTTAAAATTGTATGAACTGCCTTGGCAGCAGCTAATGGGGATCCATAATAAATACAAATACAAATACAAATACAAATAGTAAACCTAAAATATTGTCATATAATTATAAATACAGTTTATACTGGTTTATGCTGTGGATTGACTATATTGTTTGATTTGAATGTGGGTTTATTTGCAGTTAATTAGAACAATTAATGGAATCATCATTCCTCTAAAACTGGCTGGTTAGCTAGCTAACACACATACAGTGCAGATAAATCCTTCCCATTCATTGTTTTACACAATATCTTATTATCACAGCACTGGCAAACCATGGTTGACCAACTCCCTGACCAACATGGCTGACCTTTGGACCATCATAAGAAGGTTCATGTCCATTCTATGATTCTAATTCCTAATTCTATGCCAACAATTTAACCAAGAGCATAGCCCTAATCATCTGACCAACAGCCTTCATCATGTGACCAACAGCCACTATAATACACACAGTTAGCTAAAGCAGCTTGCTTGCTAAAGCACAGTGTCTGTCCTCCAAAGAGAGGCTATATAAACACAAAGAGAATACACACGCTGAGAGACTGACACAAAGGGCACAGCAACACATACACACACAGTAGATGCGTTCTGTGACAGGTCAGACAGAAGGCCGGTCATGTTTGAAGTAGCTCTGTGGGTGAGGAGGGGTGCTCTGCTCCCAGACTCACAGAGACAGCACAGCCAGGCTGGCGTAAGGCTACGGCTAGGCTAATGACTGAGCATACGGACCCCTAGGCAGAGAGACTGGGGTCTGAGGATATGAGGACTGACGCTACCGCTGTTGACAGCCCTTACAGAGGGGGTAGGAGGGGAAACAGGAGGGGAAGGGGGGAGTAGGGGGAAGGAGTAGACAGAGGGGGAGAGTCGAGTTACAGATGTGAGAGGCATGAAATATGTTCTCAGAGAACATCTTGTCTCCAAATCATCCAATAAATGAATGAATAAGCGAATGAGGGAGAGAGATGAGAGGATGAGAAAGCGAGAGAGCGAGAGAGCGAGAGAGCGAGAGAGCGAGAGAGTAGAGAGAGAGAGAGAGAGAGAGAGAGAGAGTAGAGTGGGGGTCTGAAAGTGTGAAAAGGAAAACACAGCCTCAGGAGGAGTCCTATTAGTTACATAACAACCTCAGACTCAACAAAATGAATCCAGTGAAAATCCCATCCCACCCCAAACACTAAAACACTAACCCTATAACTGAGAGAGGAACAGCCAGTATGAGAGACAAATATATAGCAATGATGATGTAGACGAAAGGAAAAAACTATTCCCAAACGCTTTAGCCCAGCTTCAACAAAAAAAGGAATCAGGTGCTTGACTGAGGGACTTGAAAATCCCCAAAACTTCAAATGGTGACTATCCGGAAGAATAAAGAAAAATAAGCACTCTGTTTCTGCGTAGGTCTGATAGATTTATAGACTGGATAAACAAACAATAGGCTTACGAGCAGAGGGTAATCTCCTGACCATGCAGAGCACTGCTCCACGCTCACAAGAATAGTGGATCAATGAAGAAAATCTATAGTGATTGAGTGGATGTTATGTCTGTCTCGTGTGTGTGTGTGTGTGTGTGTGTGTGTGTGCGTGCGTGCGTTTGGTTTTACTAACCTTGTGGGGACCAGAAATCCTCACAAGGATAGTAAAACAAGGAAAATTCGGACAAGTGGGACATTTCGCTGGTCCCCACAAGGAAAAAGGCTTAGGTGTTAGGATTAGGGCTAGGGTTACAATTAGTGTTACAATTTAGGGTTAGAGGTTAAGGGTTAGGGGTTAGGGAAAATAGGATTTTGAATGGGAATCAATTGTTTGGTCCCCACAAGGATTGTAAAACAAATGTGTGTGTGTGTCCTCGTCTGATGCATTGACTTTCTGTGTCATCAGCTCAAGTGCTTCACATCCAACATGACCAGCAGCAGCCTGTCAAACAGCTTGTGACCTACAACTACCCCCACTACACAGTATACACCTAACTGATTTAGCTCTAGGTCTGTCTCACCTTGTACTGAGGAGGCGTGGAGCAGTGTCTTCTGGGAGATGGAGTTTCCTGTAGGTTGCTGTCTCTCTGGTTGCAGTCCAGCTGGACCCGGCCCTCACACTCCTGGTGACAGGTGTAGTTGCAGTCTGACGGACACACAAACAGACCAATCAATGACTGGGTCCACACACAGGGCACCAATTAGAGAGCAGAAATGATAATGCATTGTCCTTGGAACTGAGGGGATTCGATTAATCTGGCCCAGGCGGCGTAGTTTGCACCAGGTGAAAACAGATTGTATTTGTTTTGGAACCGGGCTCCCAGGCTTTAGCCAGGTGCCCCATTCTGGCCGACGGCGAAGTCGACTCAAAACAAAAGTACGTAGGAAAGCACATGGAGCACAGGAGGTTGGTGGCACCTTAATTGGGGAGGACAGGCTCGTGTTAATTGCTGGAGTGGAATAAGTGGAATGGTATCAAATACATGGTTTCCATGTGTTTGATGCCATTCTTTTGACTCCGTTCCAGCCGTTATTATGAGCCGTCCTCCCCTCAGCAGCCTCCACTGACGTGGAGAGTAATGAGTAGGATTCTGTGTTTTCACATGCAAAAGTGATTGTTTAAAAAAATACAAATAATGCTTTATCTGCCTTCCCAATTAAAACTAATTTGAAAATTCTAGTTTTAACTGTTCGATTTGAGCAAGGCGCGCCTCCCTCAACGGCTTGCCCGGTCACGTGACGGACCATAGCCCGGTATAACCTTGGCCAGTTTAATCAAATCTCCTCATTCATTGTTTGACCATTTGTATCACCTTTGTCTTTGTGTGGCCTACTGTAACTGTGACAGAGTCTGTGAGTGCACTTCTCTCTGTGTGTGTGAGTCTATTGACGAATCACATACTAGTCATGTAGCCAGCAGGCAGAGACCTCTCTCTCAGAGCAGAGGAGTGATTCAAGGTCAGGGGACGTTTTCCAACACAACACGCATGTAACAACATCTAACCACGACAACACACGCATACAAATCCTTTCTTAAGATTTCTAGGGGGACTAATGATGAAAAATATTAAATAATTCAGGTCTCCAACATGTGCATTTTCACCATATTTCAGACAAATCTGCTAATGTTCTCCAGTGTTCAGTTCAGAGTTCTGCCTGAGAAACATGTTCATGTGGCTCCACCTAGAGGCTGCTCTCTGTGTGCTTTATAAATGGCAATGATTTTGAGGTGAACTATCCCTTTAAGTACAGTGACGCTCTATGACAGATGTCACTAGATGGTGCCAAAGAGCTAAAATCTCACAGATAGAGATGGGAGAGTGCATGATGCCAACAAAATCAACACAGTACACATAGAAAAGACTGTCACTGCTGAATGTTTTCAGATCTGAGGTCATGAGGAAAGGAGAAGAGGAAAGGAAGAGATTGAACTGTGTTGGGTAAGCTACAGCCTGCTCTCCCATTAAAACTAAAAGAATGGTAAACTATCAGAAGCTACACACAGACAGCTACACAGAAGCACGGTAACCAAGACAACGTAACCTTTCTGGAGGAGCCTGACCGTGAGTGTGAGGTACAGGGTGGGATGCCTTGCTTATCGGAGGGAGATGCCTGGGAAAGAGATTCTGTGTAGATGGAAATAGAGGTCAGAGAGAGAGAGAGCAATAGAGAGAGAGCGAAAGAGATAGCGAGAGAGCCAACCCAAACACTCAGAGAGAGGAAATGCATTTTGGGAGGAGACTCTCCCATCCTGTCTTCCTCTTCACATCTCACCCCTTAGGTTTAGTGACACCCTATCTGTCCCACTCACGTCAGACAGAACCTTACTCTACTCGTTCACCAGGGTAGGGCTGAGCTAGGTGCTGCACTGATTGACTAATCTTCCCATAATAAGGATCAGTTGAAGCCTGTTTGTATGAGTGTTGATGTGATTTATAGGTCTAATAGGTGAACAACCCTGGCCTGTGAACAGACTCAGAGACAGAGCAGCAGGAGGGTGAATCCTGTCTGATAGATAGATGCCATGTAGGTGTTAGAGCACAGTTGGATGGAAAGCTGCCTGGGTGTCTGTCTGTTCCTCCTCTTCCTGCCCCTGATATACTGCTGTCAACAGGGCAGGATAATGTACCGTCTGATAATGTTCACACAGACTGTATACACACTGCACTCACACGGCATGTTGATGAAGAGACCAGCTGGGAGTGCAGGCTAAAGCCACGTTAAGAAGAGAATAAAGACTTCAGCCTGAAGAAGAACACAGCTGAACAGGGCTGAACGCAGATGAACGTGACAGCCTCTGTGTCTCTGCAGCTCAGAGAGGGACGCAATTAAATGCCCCAAACAGGCTCAGAGTGGATTAGAGGACTTAAAGCCCCCCGAAGACCCCCATGAGGTCCTGGTAAGACCCCCAGAACACACGTTAGGACTATTAGTGAGTAAACCCCCGACCCTCCCATCAGCATTAGGGTCATTACTGTCTAAACCCCTCTGCCGTCGAACCCATACTGAGTTTACCATACCACCCTCTCGCCTCGCCGCCTTCCCTCTACCCCTTTACCCACGTACCCCTAGAAATTCACCTCCCACCCCCGTGAACCCCTTACCCCCCTCACTTCCGAACCCTATGACCTTTGTTATTTTACTCACTACCCACTACCCTTCCCGCTATACTCCCCTCTTCTACCCCATAGTCTTGCTTGCTGTGAAAGAGACTACCCCCTACCCAGAGGAGACTACTCCCTACCCAGAGGAGACTACCCCCTACCCAGAGGAGACTACCCCCTACCCAGAGGAGACTACCCCCTACCCAGAGGAGACTACCCCCTACCCAGAGTAGACTACCCCCTACCCAGAGGAGACTACTCCCTACCCAGAGGAGACTACCCCCTACCCAGAGGAGACTACTCCCTACCCAGAGGAGCACAGTAAACATATTTTCCTCCTGCCACCATCACCCAGCCGTCCGTCTGTCTGACTGTTTGTCCGTCCGTCTGTCTGTCTGTCTGTCCCACGTCTCAGTCTGCCCTCCTGCTAATCTGGGCAGGATGCAGACTATCTGTACCCTCCTCTGGCCATCACAAACACCCCCATCCCTTCCTCCTCCCTCCTCCTCTCTGTATCGCCTGGCCCAGCCTTGGTCACACACACACAGGGCGTCTCGGGTTACAGATGCAGAGATGAGCTGAGATTTTCCGGCTCCTTGAGCATTGTCTCACAAGACTAGACGCAGGGGAAAAATCTATGGCATAGGCGAGAGGAAGGGAGGGGGAGAGAGGAGATGAGAGGTGATGTGAGGGAGAGAGGAGGGGAGGAGATGAGGAAGAGAGAGAGAAACAGCAGTGTTTGCAGACAGCTGATGATGTAGTCGATGTCCTCTATCTACAATGAGGACGGAGCCCAAGTGCTGAAGCGAGAAGCCTGATTGGTTTGAGCAGAACAATTGATTAACCTCACACTGACCCAGACACTTCTTCCCGCTCTTTACTTCTCCCCCTCTCCCTCTCCTCCCTCCCCCTCTCTCCCAGTCCCTCCATCCTCCCTTACCCACTCCCTCCCTCTCTCTCCCCCTCTGCAGTTAGGACAGTACGGCAGTAAAGCAGGAGATTCCATTTTCTCACAGGATTTACCTGAAAACACCCATATCTAACAAATGAATCAAACCTCAAAGACAGAGCTGGAGTTTCCAAATGCTCTCTACAGTAGAGACATTGACAGTTGGAAATCCCCTCAGGGAAAAGAAAGCAGGGAAAAGCCATCAAACTGAAAAGAGAGAAAGAGAGAGAGTCAGCACTCTTCTACTTTCCGTTTCTCTGAAAGAGTAAACATTCCCTCTCATCCGTGAAGGAAAATGACTGGTATTAAAAACTGTTGGGACAACAGACACCAAAGACACATGCACACCTTTTGGTTACTGGCCAAACACTCTTAGCCACTATATCACCTGCCGCACACACACACACACACACACACACACACACACACACACACACACACACACACACACACACACACACACACACACACACATACAGTTGAAGTCGGAAGTTTACATACACTTACGTTGGAGTCATTAAAACTCATTTTTCAACCACTCCACAAATTTCTTGTTAACAAACTATAGTTTTGGCAAGTCGGTTAGGACATCTACTTTGTGCATGACACAAGTAATTTTTCCAACAATTGTTTACAGAGAGATTATTTCACTTATAATTCACTGTATTACAATTCCAGTGGGTCAGAAGTTTACATACACTAAGTTGACTGTGCCTTTAAACAGCTTGGAAAATTACAGAAATTGATGGCATGGCTTTAGAAGCTTCTGATAGGCTAATTGACATCATTTGGGTGAATTGGAGGTGTACCTGTAGATGTATTTCAAGGCCTACCTTCAAACTCAATGCCTCTTTGCTTGACATCATGGGAAAATCAAAAGAAATCAGCCAAGACCTCATAAAAAAAATGATAGACCTCCACAAGTCTGGTTCATCCTTGGGAGCAATTTCCAAACGCCTGAAAGTACCACGTTCAACTGTACAAACAATAGTACGCAAGTTTAAACACCATGGGACCACGCAGCCATCATACCGCTCAGGAAGGAGACGTGTTCTGTCTCCTAGAGGTGAACGTACTTTGGTGCGAAAAGTGCAAATCAATCCCAGAACAACAGCAAAGGACCTTGTGAAGATGCTGGAGGAAACAGGTACAAAAGTATCTATATCCACAGTAAAACGAGTCCTATATCGACATAACCTGAAAGGCCGCTCAGCAAGGAAGAAGCAACAGCTCCAAAACCGCCATAAAAAAGCCAGACTACGGTTTGCAACTGCACATGGGGACAAAGATCATACTTTTTGGAGAAATGTCCTCTGGTCTGATGAAACAAAAATAGAACTGTTTGGCCATAATGACCATCGTTATGTTTGGAGGAAAAAGGGGGTTGCTTGCAAGCCGAAGAACACCATCCCAACCGTGAAGCATGGGGGTGGCAGCATCATGCTGTGGGGGTGCTTTGCTGCAGGAGGGACTGGTGCACTTCACAAAATAGATGTCATCACGAGGAAGGAAAATTATGTGGATATATTGAAGCAACATCTCAAGACATCACTCAGGAAGTTAAAGGCAGCTTCATTAAATAGTGCCCGCAAAACACCAGTCTCAATGTCAACAGTGAAGAGGCGACTCCGCGATGCTGACCTTCTAGGCAGAGCTGCAAAGAAAAAGCCATATCTCAGACTGCCCATCTTAATCTTTTATTTTTATTGGCCAGTCTGAGATATGGCTTTTTCTTTGCAGCTCAACCTAGAAGGTCAGCATCCCGGAGTCGCCTCTTCACTGTTGACGTTGAGACTGGTGTTTTGCGGGTACTATTTAATGAAGCTGCCAGTTGAGGACCTGTGAGGCGTCTGTTTCTCAAACTAGACACACTAATGTATTTGTCCTCTTGCTCAGTTGTGCACCGGGGCCTCCCACTCCTCTTTCTATTCTGGTTAGAGCCAGTTTGCGCTGTTCTGTGAAGGGAGTAGTACACAGCGTTGTACGAGATCTTCCGTTTCTTGGCAATTTCTCGCATGGAATAGCCTTCATTTCTCAGAACAAGAATAGACTGACGAGTTTCAGAAGAAAATTCTCTGTTTCTGGCCATTTTGAGCCTGTACTCGAACCCACAATTGCTGATGCTCCAGATACTCAACTAGTCTCAAGAAGGCCAGTTTTATTGCTTCTTTAATCAGCACAACAGTTTTCAGCTGTGCTAACATAATTGCAAAAGGGTTTTCTAATGATCAATTAGCCTTTTAAAATGATAAACTTGGATTAGCAAACACAACGTGCCATTGTGTGTAGATTGATGAGGGGGGAAAAAAACAATTTAATCAATTTTAGAATAAGGCTGTAACGTAACAAAATGTGGAAAAAGTCAAGGGGTTGAATACTTTCCGAAGGCATTGTATTACCATTAGTTTATTACCATAAGTGTTTATATATTCCTACTACCAGTCACTTTTTATGTATAAACCCATCTCAACAGCTCCAGTAACCCTGCACATTGAATAAGGTACTGGTACTGACCTGTATATACTTGCATTATTGTGTTCTTTAACTCTCATTATAGTTATTGTGTGGTTTTTATTATTTTATTTTTTATTACATTTTCTATTATTAACACTGCATTGTTGGGAAAGAGCGCTCAAGGTAAGAATTTCACTGTCTCGTATTACACCTGTTGTTTCCTGTGTACTTGGCGAATAAACTTTGAAACTTGAATCTCCACACAGTCAATCCTCCCTGAGGCGCTGAGCTCTAAACTCCCCCAGCCAGCATAAGGAATCTCCTCCTTGTCAAACAAGCACTCTGTCTAAAGAGTCACTTCCCTTACAGAGCCACACCGCACTGTAACATTACTGTACTGAACCTCACTTCCCCTACAGGCTCTACTGAACAACTGGACTTTTCCCAGCACAACTCATATAACCTCTCTCTCTCTACTTCCCTCCTCTCTATTTGTCTTCCTTTCTCTCTCTCCCTCTTGTTCCATTTGGGTTCTGCAGAACCCCTTCCCCTATAGAGACAGAACACTATGGGGCGGTGTGGTACTTCCCTGAGCCGTGCTGTGGTCAGAGCTGGAGAATCCCACTGTAGTACCTGAAACTCAGGGGGGCTGTTAGGAATGAGGGGAAACACTGATGCCTCTGTCAACGATTCTCTCTCTCTCTCTCTCTCTCTCTCTCTCTCTCTCTCTCTCTCTCTCTCTCTCTCTCTCTCTCTCTCTCTCTCTCTCCTCTCTCTCTCTCTCTCTCTCTCTCTCTCTCTCTCTCTCTCTCTCTCTCTCTCTCTCTCTCTCTCTCTCTCTCTCTCTCTCTCTCTCTCTCTCTCTCTCTCTCTCTCTCTCTCTCTCTCTCTCTGCCAGACAGTCGCCAGGACCTTTTATGCTGACACCCCTCTCTCGCCTACTCTGTACTGTATCTCTCCCTCTTTCTTTCTCCCTTCCCTCCTTTTCTCTCAGATTCAGCTGCATTAGCAGATTTTTCTGGTGCCAGAGACTGTAACCTTTATAACGTTGAGACCAGCCTTGTCCCTCTGTGGTAGCACTGCTACAGTCACACACACACACTTCCTCCACACCTCTCCTCCATCACGGACACTTCCTCCACACCTCTCGTCCATCACGGACATTTCCCTGTTCCCCTGTCTCTCTCTCTCTCACATACATCCATCTGTGCCCAGCCTGGATAAAGCCTGAATAAACAGCTCGTGCTCTGACCCGCCTACACCAGCCAAAGTCAACAAACCCTTAAGCTCAACCAAAACTGGCTGCTATGCTCCTCTGAAGCACCAGTGTGTGTGTGTGTGTGTGTGTGTGTGTGTGTGTGTGTGTGTTTGTTCTCTGCTGGATACAGTAACACCAATCTGAATCTTCCTCCCCCTCCTCACCCGATCCCTTCCTCCTTCCATCCTTCCTTCCTTTCACATTTCTTACAGGCTACAGCTCACACAGAAGGCCAAACCAAAACACAGAACTGTCCCTGTCTCCCAGGCAACAGAGGAGAGAAGGCCATGACATTATCTAACAGAACACACATATCACACACATCTGTGTGCTTGTCTACAGCTGACATCACACACACTGAAAACTCAGCTAGCCAATCACACACAGAGGGGAGATTTTGAGAGAACTAGAGTTAGCCAATGAAAGGGAGATGTTGTGAGAGGTCTGGAAGATGGATGAAAGGTGTGTGAAATGTTATGTCACATGGGCCGAATACAACTGGTGTAGACTTTACCGTGAAATGCTTTTCAATAATACAAATAAAATAGTAACACAAGAGGAATCAAATATACCAGATCAATGTTTTTCAGACAGAATTCATGGTATGAAATGGCGCGTGCACACACACACACATTCTGCCAGGCCTGTGCCACCCACACACACACCAGATATAACCAGCGTGGCAGGGCAGAGGAAGTAGCAGTCCAATGAGAAAAATCCACTAACACACTCAGAGACTGGAGGCCAGGAGGTTTTCCTGAAAAAAACTTCTGGCCCTCGGGCCCCTAGACAGGAGGACACCAGAGACAGCAAGTCAACAGTGACAGTTCTATTGGTAAAGCAGAGTGGGGGACAGCAGGGGAGGTGGGCTGGAAGATGAGGGGATTCCTTTTTTAAATGTATTTTAGCCCCTTGTCTTATCGCTGCAACTCCCCAACGGGCTCGGGAGGCAATGGTCAAGTCATGCATCCTCCGAAACATGACCCGCCAAACCCCACTTCTTAACATCCGCCCACTTAACTCAGAAGCACCAATGTGTCAGAGGAAACACCGTTCAACTGACGACTGAGGTCAACCTGTAGGCACCCAGGCCCACCACAAGGAGTCACTAGAGTGCGATGAGCCAAGTAAAGCCTCCCCGGCCAAAACCTCCCGTTACTCGGACGACACTGGGCGCCACCCTATGGGACTCCCATTCACGGCCAGTTGTGATACAGCCTGGGATCGAACCCAGGTCTGTAGGGACGCCTCTAGCACTGCGATGCAGGGCCTTAGACCACTGTGCCACTCGGGAGGCCTAGATGAGGGGATTCCATCCGCCATCTTGGTCAGTTAGTTAGTCCAGCACAGAAGCCCTGGTACACATAATCATGTCAATGATAGCTAGAGGAGAAGAGGAGTCAGCCAGTAATAGAAGAAAACACACACATTATTTTTTAAAACATTTTAGTCATTTAGCAGACACTCTTATCCAGAGCGACTTACATGAACAATTAGGGTTAAGTGCCTTGCTCACGGGCACATCGGCAGATGTTTCACCTAGTCAGCTCAGGGATTCGAACCAGCAACCTTTCGGTTACTGGCCCAAAGCTCTTAACCGCTAGGCTACCTGCCACCATTGAAATGTATGGTACACACACTCACAAATGCATGGGTGCACACACACAAACACTTCAGTCCCTTTTCTTCTTTCACTATGTAAATCTATAGATCTGGCTCTGCATTATTAAGTTATTTCTCCTACCATTGTGCCGTCTATATTTATCACTGGACACAACTGCGTCAGTCTTTCCCTTCTCTGTGAACAAACAAATGCTAGGATCGATGGTAAACTCCATTCCGGGCCCCTAAACAGTCAGCTCTAATATCATATTCCCACTACAGACCACAGGCAGACATCTATAATCTGGTTTTATGGGATTGTCCCCTCAGTTTACAGATCAGGTTTAATAGAACACATTTATCATGGGCTGATTTTCAGAGACATAGAATATGCATGACCTGGATGGCCTGTGATAGAATACTGCTAGTGGAGTGGAGTTGGTTCACTGAACTGTGTGTGTGTAATTCCTATGCCCTGTTTGGGGGAAGAGTTCCAGAAGCTCCACTGTGTTGATGACTGTCTTTCTGTATCCCTCTATCTATTCATCCCCACACATTTACACAACACAATAGAGAGGGAGAGAGAGATCAGAGAGATAGACAGGGGGGAGAGACAAAGAGAGAGAGAGAGAGAGAGAGAGAGAGAGAGAGAGAGAGAGAGAGAGAGAGAGAGATTCAGAGTACCAGTATACAAATGGTCATTGCAGAGCTGTCCTCTGTAACACACAATGTAACAACACCCCTTACCCACCACCTCCCTCTTTTCTCTCCTCTATCCTTTTCTTCCTCTGCTCTTACCTCTTGTCCAGTTTCCTCCTTCATCCCCTAAATCCTCTCCTCTCCTCCTCTTTTTCTACTCTCCATCTATCCTCTTCCATACCTTGCTATCTTCTCCCCACTCTTTCTGACACTCCTCTCCATCCCCCATATTCTCTTACTATTTTCCTTCCTCTCCTCTCTTCCCATCTCCCTCCTTCCTTCTTTTCCAGACCAGAAAAAGAGATGGATTCATTGAGAGAACCATTGGAGGAGCTCCATTGTCCTCCCTCCCTCCCTCCCTCCCTCCCGCCCTCCCTCCGTACCTGAGGAAGTGTTGATGAGTGATCCATTGGAGCTGGTTCTGCGGAGCATCCGTAGTCCGTCACTCCAGGAGCGAGACTTAGGCAGGCGCCGTAACAGCCTCCCCAGACGCCTGGACACTTGACCGAAACACGCACTGCCCATATCGCCATCCTCACCCCCCAACTCACCCTCTCCTTCACCCCCCACCTCAGCCCTCACACGCAGCGACAAGGATTGAGAAGCTCTTACCTGGCTTACACCCTCACCGCTCTCCACCGCCTCCGCCCCTCGCTCCCCCTCCACTACCCCCCGCCCATTTATCAACGGCGCTACCTGTGCCCGGTTGGGAGCATGGCACCACCCTGCTGGTGCCGTCCTGTACCCGAGTCCGCCAGCGCTCCCTGGCGAGTGCCCTCTGCCCCTCTCCTGCCCGCGGCTGAGGGGCTCCCTATCGGTCCGAGGGCTGCCAGCTCGCCATCCTCCCCAGTGCCCGCCATCCCAGCGCCACCACTCGCCCAGCTGTGCCACACTCCGAACTAGCACCCCGTCCACCTCTCGCTTTGCCACACCGTACACACACACCTAACACGCACTTACACGGCTCTAACCTCACACATACACACACACTGCACACACACACTCATAACCAACACCTCTTCCTTTTCCTCCCGTACCCCTCCGCTAGTTCGCACACACACCTCTACCCTTCAAAGTCCTCAAACCTCAGCTTGCCTCTCCGTCCCTCCTCTGCCAACCGTTTCCTTACTGCCCACACGTACCACTACCCTCACCCTTCTGCTGTCCTCACCCCTCTACTGGAATATCTCTCTCTCATTCACTTGTTTTGTAGCTGACGGACTCCGGGGTTCTCTCGTTCTCTCGTTCTCTCAGCTCTCTGCTGCAGCACCCACACACTCTGCAGCAGCAAACAGCTTAAAGAGACAGAGCCCCAACGCTACACACACACTCATCCATGCGCGCTCCCCCATATAGCGCGCTCTCTCTCTCTCTCTCTCTCTATGTCACAGCCGGATGAAGTGAAATGATTCACCACAAAACATCACAGAGACGGTGGGAAATCGTATTATTGTAAATGACATGCATCGCACCAGCTCTGTGTGTGTTTGTGACGTGTGTGTCTGCGTGCGTATCTTGGTGTATATGACACTCCAACGGCTATTAATATGCGCTGGAGAAGAGAGAGAGGGCTGCTGGGACTTTTCCTGCCCTACTTCTGAGGAGTTTGGAGGCACAGGATGTACCAGCCCTCATCAATCACACACACACACACACTTCTTTACACTGCATGTAAATGTCATGATTAATGAACATTTTCAAAAAACATACGCAGCCACACACTCACGCAAACACACACACACACCTATATGACATAATAATCTGCAACAGCGTGAATAATATACACTGAGTGTAGAAAACATTAAAAACACAATCCTAATATTGAGTTGCATATCCCCCTTTTGCCCTCAGAACAGCCTAAGTTCGTCAGGGCATGGACTCACTTGTGTACTAAACCAGTAATACCATGAATCTCGGGGTGAGAGAAGGACGGTGTGACGATATGAAAATCTGGATACCGCCCAACCTTAAAAAACGGCCTCATTGCCAAAATCCCAAAGTATCCCTTTAAGCGCTGGTCTCTGCTGTAGCTGAACCGCCTGCTGTGCGCCCTCTCCTCCTCTCTCTAACATCCTTTAAGACAAGGCAGTTCACACACACACACACCTCTGAGCAGTCCCAGGACCTGTCAAGGGCACCCTAAATATAGCCTGAGTAAAACTCCCCACAGATCTGTCACACATACAGGAGAACTGCACCAGCCTAAACACACACAGACACACACACACACAGACACACGTTAGTAACAGATATAGGAGATAGTATCTTACGTGAAGACAATATCACTTGTTAATATGCATCCCACGGGACGCCATAACAGTTCATCCACTTCCTTATGATAATTTTTATATTTAAACCTAACCCTAGCTCCATGTCCACACCCTGGCTCAACCCTAACCCTACCCACAACCCTAACCATGCATGCCATACACTCATCATGAAGGGGTGAATAGAAAGCTCAGAGGCAGCAACTTCTCTATGACTGACACATACAACCGACCTGCACACACTTTGAAAACCTCTGGCCCAATGTTGAACTCTCTGCTCAGACGAAACTAGCATGGTCAGGAGGGGTTATGTTAGACATTTGTAGCTATGTTGGTGGTTTATTAAACATGTGTGGCAGTGGTATGTTAGTAGAGGAAGATACGATATATTAACACCTCTGCTGGAGTCCATGGAGCTTTGAGAAAGTAACACCCAGTCAGACTGCTATGGCTGCTGCTGAGGACAAGACCAGCACTGTGTAGGGGATGGGGGAGGGCATAGGGTTTACGGTATAGAGCATAGGAAGGGTACAAGGTATATGGAGGGCATAGGTTATACTGTATGCAGGGTATAGGAAGGGAATATGTGGTGCATAAACTAGCTACCAACGGAGATAGCTTTGTAAAGCATAATGCAACAGTGACACACATCACTATAGGCCAAAATAAACAGGCTCACTGCACGAGAAGGATGGTTGATCTATTTTCCCTGCTTTCAGTTTTCGTTCTGTATTTAACTAATTCATGGTAGTTTCTGCTCAAATGTCCCCTGCCTTTCTACCTGCATGCTGTGTTATCAGTGGCAGTGTCACTCCCCATATTTTCCTGTGGGAGCAGTGACCAGAGACCGACCCCACACCTGCCTGCCTGCCTCCCTGGAGAGAGAGAGAGAACAGGAGAGAGAGCGAGAGAAAACAGGAGAGAGAAAGAGAGAAAGAGAGAGAACAGGAGAGAGAGAGAGAGAGAGAGAGAGAGAGAGAGAGAGAGAGAGAGAGAGAGAGAGAGAGAGAGAGAGAGAGAGAGAGAGAGAGAGAGAGAGAGAGAGAGAAGGAGAGAGAGAAAGGGGAGAGAGAGAAAGAGGAGAGAGAGAGAAAGAGAAAGAGAGAGAAAACAGGAGAGAAAGCAGAGAGAGAGAGAGAGATAAAGAGAGAGAGGAGATAGCAAGAGAGAAGAAATACAGTGGGGAAAAAAAGTATTTAGTCAGCCACCAATTGTGCAAGTTCTCCCACTTAAAAAGATGAGAGAGGCCTGTAATTTTCATCATAGGTACACGTCAACTATGACAGACAAATTCAGAAAAACAATTCCAGAAAATCCCATTGTAGGATTTTTAATGAATTTATTTGCAAATTATGGTGGAAAATAAGTATTTGGTCACCTACACATACAAGACCACTGATAATCTCCCTCAATCTGGGGCTCCACGCAAGATCTCACCCCGTGGGGTCAAAATGATCACAAGAACGGTGAGCAAAAATCCCAGAACCACACGGGGGTACCTAGTGAATGACCTGCAGAGAGCTGGGACCAAAGTAACAAAGCCTACCATCAGTAACACACTACGCCGCCAGGGACTCAAATCCTGCAGTGCGAGACGTGTCCCCCTGCTTAAGCCAGTACATGTCCAGGCCCATCTGAAGTGCATTTGGATGATCCAGAAGAGGATTGGGAGAATGTCATATGGTCAGATGAAACCAAAATATAACTTTTTGGTAAAAACTCAACTCGTCATGTTTGGAGGACAAAGAATGCTGAGTTGCATCCAAAGAACACCATACCTACTGTGAAGCATGGGGGTGGAAACATCATGCTTTTGGGCTGTTTTTCTGCAAAGGGACCAGGACGACTGATCCGTGTAAAGGAAAGAATGAATGGGGCCATGTATCGTGAGATTTTGAGTGAAAACCTCCTTCCATCAGCAAGGGCATTGAAGATGAAACGTGGCTGTGTCTTTCAGCATGACAATGATCCCAAACACACCGCCCGGGCAACGAAGGAGTGGCTTCGTAAGAAGCATTTCAAGGTCCTGGAGTGGCCTAGCCAGTCTCCAGATCTCAACCCCATAGAAAATCTTTGGAGGGAGTTGAAAGTCTGTGTTGCCCAGCGACAGCCCCAAAACATCACTGCTCTAGAGGAGATCTGCATGGAGGAATGGGCCAAAATACAAGCAACAGTGTGTGAAAACCTTGTGAAGACTTACAGAAAACGTTTGACCTGTGTCATTGCCAACAAAGGGTATATAACAAAGTATTGAGAAACTTTTGTTATTGACCAAATACTTATTTTCCACCATCGTTTGCCAATAAATTCATTAAAAATCCTACAAAGTGATTTTCTGGAAAAAAATTCTCATTTTGTCTGTCATAGTTGACGTGTACCTATGATGAAAGTTACAGGCCTCTCTCATCTTTTTAAGTGGGAGAACTTGCACAATTGGTGGCTGACTAAATACTTTTTTTCCCCACTGTAGATAGAACAGGAGAGCGAACAGGAGAGAGAGAGAGAGATGAAGAATGCAAAAACCTAAGAAAGAAATCGCAAAACCTATCCACTGAGAACAAGAACACCTGAGCCTATGCCTTCACTATTGTGAAACACTAAAACAGCACAGAAATACACTAAGGAAAAAGAAGGAACAGCATGTCAGAAACCAGCTCAATGTAATTGAAGATTACATCAAATCTAACAACTTCTGGGAAAATTTGAACATATTAAACAAACAACAACATGAAGAGCCATTTATCCAAAATGTAGATGTATGGGGAAAACAAAGAACAAATAGCAAAAACATATACATGATCAATTACAAATCTTAGAATCATCTATTAAAGACGACTAGAAACCACTGGATTATCCAATTACATTGAATGAACTACAGGACAAAATACAAACCCTTCAACCCAAAAAGGCCTGTGGTTTTGATAAAATCAAATCAAATTTAATTTGTCACATGCACCGAATACAACAGGTGTAGACCTTACCGTGAAATGCTTACAGACAACCAACAATGCAGGAAGGGAAGGAAGGATGGTATCCTAAATTAAATTATAAAATATCCAGACCACAAATTCCAATTGGCTACACTTAAACTCTTTAACATCATCCTCAGCTCTGGCATCTTCCCCAATATTTGGAACCATGGACTGATCACCCCAATCCACAAAAGAGGAGACAAATTCGACCCTAATAACTACAGTGGGATATGAGTCAACAGAAACCTTGGGAAAATCCTCTGCATTATCATTAACAGCAGACTCCTACACTTCCTCAGTGAAAACAATATTCTGAGCAAATAACAAATTGGCTTTTTACCTAATTACCGTATGACAGACCACGTATTCACCCTGTACACCCGAATTGACAAACAAACAAAACAAAACAAAAGCAAAGTCTTCTCATGCTTTGTTGATTTCAAATAAACTTATGACTCAATTTGGCAGAAGGGTCTGCTATAGAAATTGATGGAAACCGGTGTTGGGGGAAAAACATACAACATTATAAAATCCATGTACACAAACAACAAGTGTGTGGTTAAAATTGGCAAGAAACACATATTTCTTTCCTCAGGGCCGTGGGGTGAGACAGGGATGCAGCTTGAGCCCCACCCTCTTCAACATACATATCAACGAATTGGCGAGGGCACTAGAACAGTCTGCAGCACCCGGCCTCACCCTACTAGAATCTGAAGTCAAATGTCTACTGTTTGCTGGTGATCTGGTGCTTCTGTCCCCAACCAAGGAGGGCCTACAGCAGCACCTACACATTCTGCACAGATTCTGTCAGACCTGGGCCCTGACAGTGAATCTCAGTAAGACAAAAATAAGGGTGTTCCAAAAAAGACCACAAATAGAAATGCCATCTAGACACTGTTGCCCTAAATAGAAATGCCATCTAGACACTGTTGCCGATCTGTGAACGATCTGAGAGACAAGGCAAGAAGGGCTTTCTATGCAATCAAAAGTAACATAATATTTGGCATCCCAATTAGGATCTGGCAAAAAATACTTGAATCAGTTATAGAACCCATTGCCCTCTACGGTTGTGAGGTCACCGACCAAGAATGCACAAAATGAGACAAACACCAAATTGAGACTCCGCATGCAGAATTCTGCAAAAACATCCTCCACGTACAACATAAAACACCAAATAATGCATGCAGAGCAGAAGTAGGACGATACCCGCTAATTATCAAAACAGAAAAGAGCCGTTAAATTCTACAACCACCTAAAAAGGAAGCGATTCCCAATCCTTCCATAACAAAGTCAAAACCTACAGAGAGATGAACCTAGAGAAGAGTCCCCTTGGCAAGCTGGTCCTGGGGCTCTGTTCACAAACACAAACAGACCCCACAGAGCCCCAGGATAGCAACACAATTAGACCCAACCAAATCATGAGAAAAAAAAAGATAATTACTTCACACATTAGAAAGAACTAATCAACAAAACTAAGCAAACTGGAATGCTATTTGGCCCTAAACAGAGAGTACAGTCGTGGTCAAAAGTTTTGAGAATGACACAAGTATTGGTCTTCACAAAGTTTGCTGCTTCAGTGTTTTTAGATATTTTTGTCAAATGTTACTATGGTATACTGAAGTATAATTACAAGCATTCCATAAGTGTCAAAGGCTTTTATTGACAATTACATTAAGTTTATGCAAAGATTAAATATTTGCAGTGTTGACCCTTCTTTTTCAAGACCTCTGAAATACGCCATGGCATGCTGTCAATTAACTTCTGGGCCACATCCTGACTGATGGCAGCCCATTCTTGCATAATCAATGCTTGGAGTTTGTCCGAATTTGTGGGTTTTGTTTGTCCACCCACCACTTGAGGATTGACCACAAGTTCTCAATGGGATTAAGGTCTGGGGAGTTTCCTGGCCATGGACCCAAAATGTCGATGTTTTGTGCCCCGAGCCACTTAGTTATCACTTTTGCCTTATGGCAAGGTGCTCCATCATGCTTGAAAAGGCATTGTTCATCACCAAACTGTTCTTGGATGGCTGGGAGAAGTTGCTTTCGGAGGATGTGTTGGTACCATTCTTTATTCATGGCTGTGTTCTTAGGTAAAATTGTGAGTGAGCCTACTCCCTTGGCTGAGAAGCAACCCCACACATGAATGGTCTCAGGATGCTTTAGTGTTGGCATGACACAGGACTGATGGTAGCGCTCACCTTGTCTTCTCCGGACAAGCTTTTTTCCAGAAGCCCCAAACAATCGGAAAGGGGATTCATCAGAGAAAATGACTTTACCCCAGTCCTCAGCAGTCCAATCCCTGTACCTTTTGCAGAATATCAGTCTGTCCCTGATGTTTTTCCTGGAGAGAAGTGGCTTCCTCGCTTCCCTTCTTGACACCAGGCCATCCTCCAAAAGTATTCGCCTCACTGTGCGTGCAGATGCACTCACACCTGCCTGCTGCCATTCCTGAGCAAGCTCTGCACTGGTGGTGCCCCGATCCCGCAGCTGAATCAACTTTAGGAGACGGTCCTGGCGCTTGCTGGACTTTCTTGGGCGCCTTGAAGCCTTCTTCACAACAATTGAACCTCTCTCCTTGAAGTTCTTGATGATCCGATAAATGGTTGATTTAGGTGCAATCTTACTAGCAGCAATATCCTTGCCTGTGAAGCTCTTTTTGTGCAAAGTAATGATGACGGCACGTGTTTCCTTGCAGGTAACCATGGTTAACAGAGGAAGAACAATGATTTCAAGCACCACCCTCCTTTTAAAGCTTCCAGTCTGTTATTCAAACTCAATCAGCATGACAGAGTGATCTCCAGCCTTGTCCTCGTCAACACTCTCACTTGTGTTAACGAGAGAATCACTGATATGATGTCAGCTGGTCCTTTTGTGGCAGGGCTGAAATTCAGTGGAAATGTTTTTTGGGGATTAAGTTCATTTTCATGGCAAAGAGGGACTCTGCAATTCATCTAATCACTCTTCATAACATTCTGGAGTATATGCAAATTGCCATCATAAAAACTGAGGCAGCAGACTTTGTGAAAAGTAATATTTGTGTCATTCTCAAAACCTTTGACCACGACTGTACACAGTGGCAGAATACCAGACCACTGTGACTGACCCAAAATTAAGGAAAGCTTTGACTATGTACAGACTCAGTGGGCATTGCCATTGAGAGAGGCCGCCGTAGCCAGACCTGTCTCTTGAGAGAAGACAGGCTATGTGCCCACTGCCCAGAAAATGAGGTGGAAACTGAGCTGCACTTCCTAACCTCCTGCCAAATGTATGACCATATTAGAGACACATATTTCTCTCAGATTACACAGACCCGCAAATAATTAGATTTTTTTATAAACTCACATATCTATTAGGTAAAATACATCCGTGTGCAATCACAGCAGGAAGATTTGTGACCTGTTGCCACAAGAAAAGGGCAACCAGTGAAGCACAAACACCATTGTAAATACAAACTATGCAGTGCATTCAGACCCCTTGATATTTTCCACATTTTATTACATTACAGCCTTATTCTAAAATTGATTCAATTGTTTTTTTCCCTCATCAATCTACACACAATACCCCATAATGACAAAGCAAAATGTTTTAACAAAAACGGAAATATCACATTTACATAAGTATTCAGACCCTTTACTCAGTACTTTGTTGAAGCACCTTTACAGCCTTGAGTCTTCTTTGGTATGACACTACAAGCTTGGCACACCTGTTTCTCCCATTCCTCTCTGCAGATCCTCTCAAAATCTGTCAGGTTGGATGGGGAGCGTTGCTGCACAGTTATTTTCAGGTCTCTCCAGAGATTGGGTTCAAGTCCGGGCTCTGGCTGGGCCACTCAAGGACACTGAGACTTGTCCCGAAGCCACTCCTGCATTGTTCTGTCTGTGTGCTTATGGTCGTTGTCCTGTTGGAAGGTGAACCTTCGCCCCAGTCTGAAGTCCTGAGCACTCTGGAGCAGGTTTTCATCAAGGATCTCTCTGTACTTTGCTCTGTTTATCTTTGCCTCGATCCTGACTAGTCTCCCAGTCCCTGCTGCTGAAAAACATCCCCACAGCATGATGCTGCCACCACCATGCTTCACCGTAGGGATGGTGCCAGGTTTCTCCCAGACGTGACGCTTGACATTCAGGCTAAAGAGTTCAATCTTGGTTTCATCAGACCAGAAAATCTTGTTTCTCATGGTCTGAGAGTCTTTAGGTGCCTTTTGGCAAACTCCAAGCGGGTTGTCATGTGCCTTTTACTGAGGAGTGGCTTCCGTCTGGCCACTCTACCATAAAGGCCTGATTGGTGGAGTGCTGCAGAGATGGTTGTCCTTCTGGAAGGTTCTCCCATCTCCACAGGAACTCTAGAGCTCTGCCAGAGTGACCATCAGGTTCTTGGTTACCTCCCTGACCAAGGCCCTTCTCCCCCGATTGCTCAGTTTGGCCGGGCGGCCAGCTCTCGGAAGAGTCTTGGGGGTTCCGAACTTCTTCCATTTAAGAATGATGGAGGCCACTGTGTTCTTGGGGACCTTCAATGCTGCAGAAATGTTTTGGCACCCTTCCCCAGATCTGTGCCTCGACAAAATCCTGTCGTCTCGGAGCTCTACGGACAATTCCTTCGACCTCATGGCTTGGTTTTTGCTCTGACATGCACTGTCAACTGTGGGACCTTACATAGACAGGTGTGTGCCTTTCCAAATCATGTCCAATCAATGTAATTTACCACAGCTTGACTCCAATCAAGTTGTAGAAACATCTCAAGGATGATGAATGGAAACAGGATGCACCTGAGCTCAATTTCGAGTCTCATAGCAAAGGGTCTGAAAACGTATGTAAATAAGGTATTTTTGTTTTTTATTTTTAATACATTTGCAAAATATTCAAAAAACCTGTTTTCGCTTTGTCATTATGGGGTATTGTGTGTAGATCACAAAAAATATATACATTTAATCAATTTTAGAATAAGGCTGTAATGTAACAAAATGCGGAAAAGGCAAGGGTTCTGAATACTTTCCGAAGGCACTGTATTTGTCTGTCTATTTATTTTCCCTTTCTTACTTCAACTATTTGCACATTGTTACAACAGTGTACATAACCATAATATAACATTTGAAATGTCTCAAGTGTAATGTTTGCTGTTAAATTTCTGATTGTTTATTTCACTTTTGCTTATTACCTATTCCATTTGCTTTGGCAATGTAAACATGTTGCTCATGCCAATAAAGGCCAAATAGTTACATATTTAATAGCATAAACTTTACTTCATTTTAACGGACCTAGTAAGTTAGAACCAAGCCCCCCTCCTCGTCCACTGTACATAACACCCCCCTGACGCCCCACACACCCCACGCCCCAGCACCCCATGTACATGCTCCAGTGTGAGCTGAGCCCGCACCAGCCCTAGCAGCACAGCTCTGGGGTCAGTACACCCCACCCCCTGCATCTCATGTTTCCTGATCTTCCACACTGCCATTTTTGCCTGCCCCAACATGTAATTTAGTAGGCAGTCCTTTCACCTGTTGGTTATGCTATACCTAAGCCCTCCATGTATAGGTGATGTCTTAAGTGTCAAACTAAAAATGATTAAATAATCCATGCTTTCTGGAAATCCTATGAAGTCCAAAAGTTATGGGTGGAGCTAGAAAGTTGGGTGTCAGAAGTATTACAAAGTAAATGTACTTTTAATCCTGTCACGACTTTCTCCGAAGCTGCCACCTCTACTTGTTCGGACAGGCTTCGGCGTTCGTCGTCACCGGCCTTCTAGCCACTGCCGCTCCTTATCTATCTCATCATTCCATTTGTTTTGTCTTGTTTATTACACACACCTGGTTCATATCCCCTCATCAGTACCTGTATAAGTGTTCCCTCTGCCCCCTTGATTTTGTGTGTGATTGTTTATTGTGGAGGATAGAGAAGCTCGGTGGAGCTCCGTCTATTTTGTTTCACCGGGATATTTCCCCTTACACCTTCTCCCGCTCCATCGGCCCCTGGAGTGGGCCAACGTGGTCTGGAGTGAAGGAGGAGCCGCGTTGGACAACTACAGGGAGTTCGCTCACCTCTTTCAGGCCGTCTTCGATCACCTGCCCGAAGGTAGAGAGGCGGGCGAGCGGCTGGTCCACCTGAGGCAGGGGACGAGGACCGCACAGGACTTCGCCCTGGAGTTTCGTACTCTAACGGCTGGGTCCGGGTAGAACGAGCAGGCGCCAGTGTCACTCTTGTGGCACAAGAGGATATTCTCCTACACGCTGTTGTCAGCGTTCTTTTGGGTCTGGAGGCGGCAGGCAGGGCACTCTCGCGTCACCCCAGGTATCGAACACCCACACTCGTTCAGAGCCCTCTGCTGCGCACTGTACCTTACACATCCTGGCGCTGGTCGATTCAGGTGCAGCTGGGAACTTTATGGACAGATCATTTGCACAGTCTAGGTTACATTGGATTCCCTCTCCATTCCACTCCCTATCAGAGCACTTGACAGTCGACCATTAGGGTCCGGGTTCGTTAGGGAAGTTACAGCGCCAGTCAATATGGTTACGCACAAGACCCATAGAGAGTAAGTCACCTTTTTTATTATTGAGTCTCCTGATTTCCCTGTTGTGTTAGGTCTTCCCTGGTTGGCACTACACAACCCCATCTTTACATGGCCGCAGAGGGTTCTCACGGGGTGGTTGCGAGAGTGTCAAGGTAGGTGTCTAGGTGTTTCCGTTGGTGCAACCACGGTGGAAAGTCCAGACACTACCTCCACTGTGCGCATTCCCCCCGAATACCTCGATTTGGCGCATGCGTTTTCCAAAACGCAGGCGATCAAATTACCACCTCATCGGGCGGGGGATTGTGCGATCAACCTCCAGGTAGACGCTGTGCCTCCCAGGAGTCATGTGTATCCCCTGTCGCAGGCTGAAATGGAGGCGATGGAGACAAATGTCTCCGAGTCCCTATGCCAGGGGTTCATATGTCCCTCCACTTCGCCCACCTCCTCAAGTTTATTTTTTGTGAAGAAGAAAGACGGAGGTCTGCGCCCTTGCATTGATTACCGAGCACTGAACAAGGGGACAATACGTTATAGTTATCCTGTACCCCTCATTCCATCTGTGATCGAGTCAATGCATGGGGCGCGCTTCTTCACAAAATTAGATCTCCGGAGTGCGCACAACCTGGTGTGTGTCCGATGAAGGGGACGAGTGGAAGACAGCATTCAGCACAACCACGGGGCATTACGAAAACCTGGATATGCCGTACGGTTTCATGAATGCTCCATCCATCTTCCAGTCCTTTGTGAACGAGGTGTTTTGGGACATGCTTGGTCGCGGTGTAGTGGTCTACATCGATGACATTCTGGTGTATTCCGCTACGCGCGCTGAGCATGTGTCCCTGGTTCGCAAAATGCTGGCCCGACTGTTGGAACATGACCTTTATGCCAAGGCAGAAAAGCGTCTGTTTTTCCAATAGTCCGTCTCCTTCCTCGGATACCGCATTACCACCTCAGGTGTGGAGATGGAGGGAGATCGCATTTCAGCCATGTGTAATTGGCCGACTCCAACCACGGTCAAGGAGGTGCAGCGCTTTATTGGCTTTGCCAACTACTATCTGAGGTTTATCCGGGGCTTTGGCAAGGTCGCAGCTCCCATCACATCTCTGTTGAAGGGTGGGCTGTCCCTGCTCCGCTGGTCTGCTGAGGCTGACAGGACCTTCAGTAACCTGAGGGTTCTGTTCACCTCAGCCCGGTACTGGCCCATCCCAATCCATCACTACCCTTTGTAGTGGAAGTGGATACGTCCAAGGTAGGAATAGGCGCTGTCATGTTTTAACGCTTGGGCACGCCACCCAAGCTCCGTTGGTGATCGGGAGCTGTTGGCTGTTGTCCGAGCCCTGACCGTGGGGAGGCACTGGCTCGAGGGTGCGAAACACCCTGTCCTAGTCTGGACGGACCACCGTAACCTGGAGTACATCCGGGCAGTGAGGAGGCTGAACCCTCGCCAGGCCAGGTGGGCCCTATTCTTCACCCGGTTTGATTTTACACTATCTTACATCCCGGGTACGAAGAACGTGAAGGCAGACGCACTGTCATGGCTGGAGCGGGCGTTACGCACAGAGCCATGTCCACCTCAGTGTCCAGCTGGGCTGCAGTACCTGCCGTCTCTTGTCCGTGACCGTCTGATCTATTGGGCACACACGTCCCCCTCCTCTGGTCACCCAGGTATCGGTCATACAGTGCACTGCCTGACCGTAAAAAGTACTGGTGGCTTACCTTGGCTAACGACGTGAGGGTGTATGTATCCTCCTGCTTGGTGTGCACCCAGAGTAAGGCACTACGGGGTGCCAGAGGACATAGTGTCTGACCGGGGTCCCCAGTTTACATCCAGGGTCTGGAAGGCGTTCATGGAACATCTGGGGGTCTTGGTCAGCTTGACCTATGGGTTTCACCCCGAGAGTAATGGGCAGGTGGAACGGGTGAATCAGGATGTGGGTAGGTTCCTGCGGTCCTACTGCCAGGACCGGCCGGGGGAGTGGTTGGTGTTCTTGCCATGGGCAGAATATGCCCAGAACACTCTCCGCCACTCCTCCACTAACCTATCGCCCTTTCAATGTGTTTTAGGTTATCAGCCGGTTCTGGCACTGTGTCATCAGAGCCAGACCGATGCTCCTGCGGTGGATGACTGGTTTCGGCGCACGGAGGAGACGTGGAACGTTGCTCACGTCCACCTTCAGCGCGCCGTGCGTCACCAGAAGGCCAACGCTGACCGCCACCGCAGTGAGGCCCCGGTCTTGGTACCGGGTGATCGGGTCTGGCTCTCGACCCGGAATCTGTCCCTCCGCCTGCCCTGCCGGAAGCTGAGCCCGCGGTTTATGGGGCTGTTCAAAGTCCTGAGGAGGATAAACGAGGTTACATATTACTCCCTCCAGATTACCGTATTAACCCCTCCTTCCACGTGTCTCTCCTCAGGCTGGGGGTGGCTGGTCTGCTCCAGGAGTCTGAGGTGCGGGAGGTTCTTCCAAGGGGGCCCCGGCGTACTCCGTCCGTTCCATCCTGGATTCGAGGCATTAGGTGGGGGGCCTTCAGTACCTCGTGGAGTGGGAGGGGTACGGTCCGGAGGAGCGGTGCTGGGTTCCGGTGAGGGATATCATCAATCTCTCCCTATTGCGGGATTTCCACCGTCGCCATCCGGCTCGCCCTGCTCCGCGTCCTCCTGGCCGTCCCCGAGGCCGGTGTCGGCGCGCTGCTGGAGCTGCGCGTCAAGTTGGGGGGGGTACTGTCACGACTTACTCCGAAGCTGCCACCTCTCCTTGTTCGGGCAGGCTTCGGCGTTCGTCATCACCAGCCTTCTAGCCACTGCCGCTCCTCATCTCATCATTCCATTTGTTTTGTCTTGTTTATTACACACACCTGGTTAATGTCCCCTCATCAGTACCTGTATACGTATTCCCTCTGCCCCCTTGTCTTTGTGTGTGATTGTTTATTGTGGAGGATAGAGAAGCTCGGTGGAGCTCCGTGTATTTTGTTTCGCCGGGAAATTTCCCTGTGTGCCTTGTATTTTCCAGTGCGACTGAAGTGTTGTGACGCATTACTGCGTAACTGTATTTCAGAATAAATCCTGTTATTCTGTGATTTACCCACCTGCGCCTGACTCCTTCGAAATCAGAAGAGGGGTCTCAAAGGAGCATAGGGGGTTTAAAATGTGTTTGTGTGTGTGTGTGTCACCTTTACTGTTAAGGCAAGGCTGCAAGTTCTACCAACAAAATATAATCTAGGACTACCCTGCAAAGCATGAACCATTTTGTATTCTACATGAGTCAAATGTAATGGATTCCATTGCCCATGTTGTGAATGGCTGCTGTTCATACAAGTATTTGTACATTGTTAGACATGACCGCTTTGTTGACCTGATAGCCAGCAAGGTGAGACAAGTAGTCTCACCAAAAGCACACATGCATAAACATTCTTGTGTAAGGAGAAGCTGGTTTGATGTTGATGATGTGTTTTCCTGTGTGCCAAATACACCAGATGTTGTTGTTGTGGGGGGAGGCCAGGTGGAGGTGCTCATTTTGGAAGTGGGCTGCTCATTTGACGGCTACATGGAGCAGTCCTTTGCAGAGAAGCTGCTTAAGTACCAGCCCCTCGTGGCACGCTTGGACAGCCTCGGGTGTAGGTGCAGGCTGGTGGCGCTGATATTTGGCATTCTCGGCCACGTACACAGGCTTGCAGATTGCGGGCCTGACAAAAACTAGGGCAAAGCAATTGACTAGGTACTGCTCTGTTTCAGCTGTTGTGGGTAGCGTAGCTGTTTGGTGAAGGAGGTGCTTTCTGTACCATTGAGTGCCATGCATTCAGGGATCTTGGAAATGTTTGGATCCTTTTTTTGTAAATTTGATTGGTGGATTCAAATAAAGCATTTACAATGTGTGTGTGTGTCTCAGTCACCAGATCTCAACCCAATTGAACACTAATGGGAGATTCTGGAGCGGCGCCTATGACAGCGTTTTCCATCACCATCAACAAAACACCAAAATATGGATTTTTTTGTGGAAAAATGGTGTTGCATCCCTCCAATAGAGTTCCAGACACTTGTAGAATCTATACCAAGACGCATTGAAGCTGTTCTGGCGGCTCGTGGTGGTCCAACGCCCTATTAAGACACTTTATGTTGGTGTTTCCTTTATTTTGGAAGTTATTCACCCCCATGGACTTTTTCCACATTTTGTTATGTTACAGCCTGAATTTAAAATTGATTAAATTGAGATTTTTGAGACACAATACCCCATAATGTCAAAATGGAAAAATGTTTTTAGACATTTTTACAAATTAATTAAAGATGAAACGCAGAAATGTCTCGAGTCAATAGGTACTCAATCCCTTTCCTATGGCAAGCATACATAAGTTCAGGAGTAAAACTTTGATTAAGAAGTCACATAATAAGTTGCATGGACTCACTCTGTGTGCAATAATAGTGTTTAACATGACTTTTTGAATGACTACCTCATCTCTGTACCCCACACATACAATGATCTGTAAGGTCCCTCAGTCGAGCAGTGAATTTCAAACACAGAATCAACCACAAAGACCAGGGAGATATTACAATGCCTCGCAAAGAAGGGCACCTTTTGGTAGATGGGTAAAAAAAGATACAGGGGTCCTCAGTTGCCGGAAAATAAGGAAACCGCACATGAATTGCACCATGAGGCCAATGGTGATTTTAAAACAGTTACAGAGTTTAATGGCTGTGATATGATCAAACTGAGGATGGATCAACAACATTGTAGTTACTCCACAATAGTAACCTAACAGACAGAGGGAAAAGAAGGAACTCTGTACAGAAATAAAAAAATTCCAAAACATGCATCCTGTTTGCAACAAAACACTAAAGTAATACTGCAACAAATGTAGCAAAGCAATTAACGTTTTGTCCTGAATACAAAGTGTTGTATTGGATTTGCCCCAAACATAACACATTACTGAGTACCACTCTCCATATTTTCAAGCATAGTGGTGGCTGCATCATGTTATGGGTATGTGTAACGATCCCGGCAGTCTGAGTCGGGTCCTGTCTGTGTACTAGTTTTTCTGCTCGTGATCTCCAGTTTCCCGAGGGTTCTGGAACGCTCCCTGCCTGGTTGCCGGGCAACGTTGCTAGGCGGGAGCTCTCTTGATTTCCGCACCTGCATCCCATCAGCAATCTGCACACCTGGTCCTGATCATCACCCTTCTTAGGCTCTGGCCTAACATCCATTCCCTGCCGGATCGTTAGCCATGAACAGTATGTTTATCAGCGGATCAGTCTTAGAGCTTAGAGCATTAGTTTTGTTGTTTTGCACCTTGTTTGCTTGTTGTATGCTTACCTCCGTTTTGTTCTCCCTGCAGTCACTCGTCCGGAACCTTCACCCAACCTCTGCCTGATGGTCGGCGGCTGCCGAGCCATCATTGGACCAACTACTGCACCCTCAACAACTCATCCACGCCGCCCGCTCTGTTCCCTGGATTATTCAGCAGCACTCGTGGATCAGTTAAATAAACACTCACCTTTGACACCACTTACCTTGTCCTGGTCTGCTTCTGGGTTCTGGCTTAGTAAACCGTGACAGAACGATCCGGCCAGTAATGAACCCAGCGGACCTGGACTCTGTTCGCCATGCCATTACCCATCAGGAGAAGATGTTGGGCCATCATAGCACGGTACTACAGGAGATCGCGTTGTCAGTTCGGAACCTTTCTACCGGTCTGACGGAGGTCCAGAACCAGCGCAAGTTTCCGGTGGAGGATCCACTACCGGTTTCACCCATCTCGCCTGCCGCTTCTGGAGCTGTGTCCTTCCGTGAGCCCAAGGTTCCGACGCCGGATAAATATGAGGGGGGAGCTGGGAAGATGCCGTTCCTTCCTTATGCAGTGTGGATTAGTGTTCGATCTACAGCCCTACTCTTATGCCACAGACAAAGCTAGGATAGCCTTTGTGATTGAGTTGCTGCGTGGTCGAGCGCTGGAGTGGGCTTCAGCCGTTTGGGAACGACAGGATTCCTGCATGGCTTCATACCAGGGGTTCACGGCCGAGATGAGGAAGCTCTTCGACCATTCCGTCCGAGGGAGGGACGCAGCTAGGCGCCTGTTTTCGCTTCGCCAAGGAACTCGCAGCGTGGCCGACTTCGTGATCGAGTTCAAGACGTTGGCTGTGGAGAGTGGGTGGAATGAGGAGTCTCTGCAAGCGGCCTTTTACCAGGGTCTGTCGGAGCAGCTCAAGGATGAGTTGATCTCCTATCCGGAGCCTAGTGACCTGGACAGCTTGGTAGCCTTGTCTATTCGGGTGGATAATCGAGTCCGAGAGCGAAGGAGGGAGAAGCAATGGGTCCCGTCCAACCGATCAGCTTCTCAGGTTCCAGTCGGGTCGGGATTGGACCAGAATACGTCGATCATCGTCCACCACACAGGATTAGTGGAGAGGTCCTGTCTCCCGATTCTGAACCCATGCAAGTGGGGCGGCACGGGTTAACCAAGGAGGAGCGCCAACACAGACGTAGGACTAACTGTTGCCTCTACTGTGGTGGTTCGGGACATTACCTCGCCACTGGTTCCCGGCGGTCGTCAAACTGCGCGGCTCGCTAAAGTTGGGAGGACTTTTAGCGAGCCAGTTTCGACCTCTCAATACCTCTGTCAGACCCCGTTTCCCGGCTACCCTTATGAACAGGAATCAGAGCTTAGCGATTAACGCTTTATCGATTCAGGTGCCGATGGAAGCTTTCTTGAGGCCGAGTTGGTGGAACAGCTGGGGCTTTCCAAGGAGCAATTGCCGGAAGCCATTGAAGCTACCACTCTGGACGGCAGTAGTCTGGCACGTATCACGATGAGGACTGAACCGGTTAAGATGCTGTTGTCGGGGAATCATTCTGAGATGATTTCATTCTTCATTCTGCCGTCTTCCCATGTTCCTCTGGTCCTTGGATACCCCTGGCTGAAGGAACACAATCCCACGTTCGATTGGGTGACGGGCAAGGTAACGAGTTGGAGCCTTGATTGTCATGCTAACTGTCTCAAGACTGCCTGTCCCCATTCGGTTCCCAGTCAGGTGATTGAGGCTAAACCCCCAGATTTGTCCCTGGTTCCCGAGACATATCACGATTTGGGGGAAGTGTTCAGTAAGCAGAAGGCTCTGTCACTCCCTCCCCACCGACCATATGATTGTGCCATCAACCTGTTCCCTGGAGCTGTCTACCCCAAGGGAAGGTTATACAGTATCTCCCGACCTGAACGTGAGGCTTTGGAGACCTACATCAAGGAGTCCCTAGCTGCTGGTCTCGTTCGTCCTCGTCATCACCCCCTGGGGGCAGGATTCTTCTTTGTGGGTAAGAAGGATGGCTCTCTTCGACCGTGTATTGATTATCGGGGGTTGAATGACATCACGGTCAAGAACAAGTATCCCCTGCCCTTGATGAGTTCTGCCTTCGACTCCTTACAGGGTGCTACGGTGTTCACCAAGCTAGACCTACGCAATGCGTATCACATGGTCCGGATCAGAGAGGGGGACGAGTGGTTGACGGGTTTCAATACACCGATGGGTCACTTCGAGTATCAGGTGATGCCGTTTGGACTGACCAATGCTCCAGCGGTATTCCAGAGTATGGTGAACGACGTCCTGAGAGATATGATCGGTCTCTTTGTGTTTGTTTACCTGGATGACATTCTGATCTTCTCGAAGGAACCTTCCCGACCACGTCCAGCATGTCCGGCAGGTTCTGCAGCGATTGTTGGAGAATCGCCTGTTCGTGAAGGCCGAGAAGTGCGAGTTTCACGCCCACACGACATCCTTTCTCGGGTACATCATCTCCAGGGGAGAGATTAGGATGGACCAGGAGAAGGTTAGAGCGGTTCTGGAATGGGCCCAGCCCGGTACGAGATTGCAGCTCCAGAGATTTTTGGGGTTTGCGAATTTCTACCGCAGATTCATCCGGGATTACAGCCGTGTGGCCGCTCCGTTAACTGCCTTGACTTCCAGTATCAGGACCTTCAAGTGGAATCCGGAGGCGGATCGAGCGTTTCTGGATTTGAAGAGGCGATTCACCAACGCACCGATTCTCTCTCAACCGGACACGGCCCGTCAGTTCGTCGTTGAAGTGGACGCGTCTGATGTGGGAGTTGGCGCCATCCTGTCGCAGCGATGCTCCACGGACAGTAAACTCCATCCCTGCGCCTACTACTCTCGTCGCCTTTCGCCTGCGGAGAGGAATTACGATGTGGGTAACCGGGAGCTTCTCGCGGTGAAACTTGCCTTGGAGGAGTGGCGCCACTGGTTGGAGGGGGCGGAGCAACCGTTTATTGTCTGGACTGACCACAAGAATCTTGCTTACGTGCAATCGGCTAGACGCTCTCAACTCCCGTCAGGCCAGGTGGGCGTTGTTTTTCGGACGATTCAATTTTTCCCTGACGTTCCGACCTGGATCTAAGAACGGCAAGGCGGACGCCTTGTCCCGGATGTTCTCCAAGACGGAAGAGAGTGGGTCCAAGACCGAGACTATTCTCCCCCGGAACTGCGTCGTGGGAGCAGTTAGGTGGAAGATTGAGGAGGAGGTGATGGCGGCCCTTCTGACGCAGCCCGGTCCCGGTAACGGGCCACCCGGTCGGTTGTTTGTGCCTGAGTCGGTTCGTCCTGCTGTCCTCAAATGGTCCCACGCCAGCAAGATGGCTTGTCACCCTGGCGTGGCTCGGACGATGGCGTTTCTTCGCAGACGTTTTTGGTGGCCTGCCATGACCGAGGATACTCGGGGTTTTGTTGCTGCCTGTCCAGTGTGTGCGCAGAATAAGAGTACCAATCGGCCCAGCTCTGGACTACTTCACCCCCTTCCTATTCCCCCGGCGACCATGGTCGCATCTGGCCCTGGACTTTGTCACTGGGTTGCCCGCTTCTGAGGGGAACACGGTCGTTCTGACTATCGTGGACAGATTCAGCAAGTTCGCCCACTTTGTGCCAATTGCCAAGCTTCCCTCTGCCTCGGAGACGTCCGAGATCCTGGTTAGGGGAGGTTTTCAGGGTCCACGGTTTGCCCAGTGATATCGTTTCCGACCGTGGCCCTCAGTTCACCTCTGCTGTCTGGAAGTCCTTCTGTTTGGCCATTGGAGCTACAGTCAGTCTCACATCTGGTTTTCACCCCCAATCTAATGGTCAGGCGGAGAGAGCCAACCAGAAGATGGAATCCACGCTACGCTGCCTGGTCTCGTCCAACCCCACCTCCTGGGTCTCTCAGTTGCCTTGGGTTGAGTATGCCCACAATACTCTCCCTACATCTGCCACTGGGATGTCTCCCTTCCAGTGCCTGTATGGCTACCAACCTCCCTTGTTCCCTTCTCAGGAGAAGGAGCTCTCAGTGCCTTCTGTTCAGGCCCATATTCGTCGTTGCCACCGGACCTGGCATCGGGCCAGAAAGGCACTCCTTAGAGTTTCGGACCGGTATCAGCTCCAGGCGAATCGTCGCCGGATCCCCGCTCCCACCTATACCATCGGAGATAGGGTCTGGTTGGCCACACGGGATCTTCCTTTACGGACTGAGTCTAGGAAGTTGTTACCGAAGTTCATTGGTCCGTTTGTGGTGGAGAAGGTGATCAATCCGGTGGCAGTTCGACTCAAACTACCGAGGACGCTCAGAGTCCATCCCACCTTTCATGTCTCCTGCCTCAAGCCTGTTTTCCTCAGTCCTCTGTTGCCTCCTCCTCCTCCTCCTCGGATGATCGGAGGTGGTCCTGCCTACACGGTGCGACGCATCATGGATTCCAGACGGCGGGGCCGGGGTTTCCAGTATCTCGTGGACTGGGAGGGGTATGGTCCTGAAGAGAGGAGTTGGATTCCGCGGCGACAGATCCTAGATGCTGACCTCATTCGTGACTTCTACCGCCTCCATCCTGGCGCTCCGGGGAGTCCGCCCGGTGGCGTTCGGTCGGAGGGGGTACTGTAACGATCCCGGCAGTCTGAGTCGGGTCCTGTCTGTGTACTAGTTTTTCTGCTCGTGATCTCCAGTTTCCAGAGGGTTCTGGAACGCTCCCTGCCTGGTTGCCGGGCAACGTTGCTAGGCGGGAGCTCTCTTGATTTCCGCACCTGCATCCCATCAGCAATCTGCACACCTGGTCCTGATCATCACCCTTCTTAGGCTCTGGCCTAACATCCATTCCCTGCCGGATCGTTAGCCATGAACAGTATGTTTATCAGCGGATCAGTCTTAGAGCTTAGAGCATTAGTTTTGTTGTTTTGCACCTTGTTTGCTTGTTGTATGCTTACCTCCGTTTTGTTCTCCCTGCAGTCACTCGTCCGGAACCTTCACCCAACCTCTGCCTGATGGTCGGCGGCTGCCGAGCCATCATTGGACCAACTACTGCACCCTCAACAACTCATCCACGCCGCCCGCTCTGTTCCCTGGATTATTCAGCAGCACTCGTGGATCAGTTAAATAAACACTCACCTTTGACACCACTTACCTTGTCCTGGTCTGCTTCTGGGTTCTGGCTTAGTAAACCGTGACAGTATGTTTGTAATCGTTATGGACTGGGGAGTTTTTCAGGATAGAAAAATAACTGAAATGGAGCTAAGCACAGGCAAAATCCTAGAGGAAAACCTGGTTCAGTCTGCTTTCCACCAGACACTGGGAAATAAATTAACCTTTCAGCAGGACATTAACCTAAAACACAAGGCCAAATATACACTTGAGTTGCTTACCAAGAAGACAGCAGATGTTCCTGAATGGTCGAGGTACAGTTTTTTCTTAAATCTATTTGAAAATCTATGGCAATACCTGAAAATGGTTGTCTAGCAATGATTAACAACCAATTTGACAGAGCTTCAAGAATTTTGACAAGAATACTTTCACCCACTCTGCGTCTCACAAAGACACGGTGGTTGGAATAAAAAATCTCAAATTTGATCTCATCAGACCAAAGGACAGATTTCCACTGGTCTAATGTCCATTGCTCGTGTTTCTTGGCCCAAGCAAGTCTCTTCTTCTTATTGGTGTCCTTTAGTAGTGGTTCCTTTGCAGCAATTCGACCATGAATGCCTGATTCACGCAGTCTCCTCTGAACAGTTACTTGAACTCTGTGAAGCATTTATTTGGGCTGCAATCTGAGGTGCAATTAACTCTAATGAACTCTGGGTCTTCCTTTCCTGTGTTCGGAGAGCCAGTTTCATCATAGCGCTTGATGGTTTTTGCGACTGCACTTGAAGAAACTTGAAGAAACTTTAAAAGTTCTTGAAATGTTCCACATTGACTGACCTTCATGTCTTAAAGTAATGATGGACTGTCGTTTCTCTTTGCTTATTTGAGCTGTTCTTGCCATAATATGGACTTGGTCTTTTACCAAATAGGGCTATCTTCTGTATACCACCCCTAACTTGTCACAACACAACTGATTGGCTCAAACGCATTAAGAAATAAATAAATTCCACTGATTAACTTTTAACAAGGCACACCTGTTAATTGAAATGCATTCCAGGTGACTACCACATGAAGCTGGTTGAGAGAATGCCAAGAGTGTGCAAAGCTGTCATCAAGGCAAAAGGTGGCTACTTTGAAGAATCTCAAATATAAAATATATTTTGATTTGTTTAACACTTTTTTGGTTACTACATGATTATGTTATTTCATAGTTTTGATGTCTTCACTATTATTCTACAATGTAGAAAATAGTAAAAAATAAAGAAAAACCCTTGAATGAGTAGGTGTGTCCAAACTTTTGACTGGTACTGTATGCGTAGTTCTACGACAGCGACCTCAGAAACCTTCAATTAAAAGTTAATCTGACGTCTGACCAGTCTTAATCCCCCGGCAGGAGCTGCCTCATCTGGGATTAGCAACCCACTGCAGACACCATAACATGACGGAGAGAGAGCGAAGAGAAGAGATATACAGACAGAGAGAAGATGGGGTAGAGAAAGAAAAAGACTAGAGGAAGAGGAGAGAGAAAATGGAGGTGGAGAGGACAAGAGAAGGAAAAAGGGAATGGAAAAAGGGGGAACAGCGAAAGGAAAGACAGCGAGGATAGAGGGGGAGAAGAGTGACCCTTAACTAGCCAGATTAGTGTCAGAGAGACAGACTTAAGAAGATGTTTAATGTCTGTCATAGGTCTTATATGTCTCTGTCTGTCACCAGCATTTTAGACTAGATGTCTGCTCTAGTATTATAGTTGTCTGTCTGTCTGCCATGGATGACAGAAATCTCCCGCATAATGTTCTTCGCCACCTCCTGTTGAACGAGGAACTAGGGAAAGGTCGGATTGTTGTTTTTGGAAAGTTTGTTGTTTTGGGAAGTTTTGAAAATTCTATTGAAATAGTTTGGTTACTAGATAGCTACCATTTGAGTTTGGATCCCGTGAAGCGGTTGGCATCAGTTGATAGGACTGCTACCATCTTTCCAGTGATCCTGTCGACCAAGGCTGGGTCTGAGGAGCTGTTTGGCGTAGCAGCTAGCCTAGCTGCTAGCTAGCTGCCTATCAAGCTAGCAGGGTTTTCTTGACGGCTTGAACACAGCCCGCGACACAGTTAGCCATTGTGGCTGGGACCACGAATTGTCCCGGGCTTGTGGCTGTCTAGACCCCTGCTGTTAGTTGTTGTTGTTGTTGTTGTTGTTGTTGTTGTTGTTGTTGTTTTCAATCTTCCTTGTGACCTGCCCTGTCTGAAACTGTGAGGAGCAACAGCGTAACCTACATTATTACCATGACAAAGCAGTATGCTTAGGGTCATTGTCCTGCTGGAAGGTGAACCTCCGTCCCAGTCTCAAATCTCTGGAAGACTGAAACAGGTTTCCCTCAAGAATTTCCCTGTATTTAGTGCCATCCATCATTCCTTCAATTCTGACCTGTTTCCCAGTCCCTGCCGATGAAAAACATCCCCACAGCATGATGCTGCCACCACCCTGCTTCACTGTGGGGATGGTGTTCTCAGGGTGATGAGAGGTGTTGGGTTTGCACCAGATATAGCGTTTTCCTTTGATGGCTAAAAAGCTCAATTTTAGTCTCATCTGACCAGAGTACCTTCTTCCATATGTTTGGGGAGTCTCCCACATGCCTTTTGGTAAACACCAAATGTGTTTGCTTATTTTTTTCTTTAAGCAATGGATTTTTTCTGGACACTCTTCTGTAAAGCCCAGCTCTGTGGAGTGTACGGCTTAAAGTGGTCCTATGGACAGATACTCCAATCTCCGCTGTGGAGCTTTGCAGCTCCTTCAGGGTTATCTTTGGTCTCTTTGTTGCCTCTCTGATTAATGCCCTCCTTGCCTGGTCCGTGAGTTTTGGTGGGCGGCCCTCTCTTGGCAGGTTTGTTGTGATGCCATATTCTTTCAAATTTTTTATAATGGATTTAATGGTGCTCCGTGGGATGTTCAAAGTTTTGGATATTTTTTATAACCCAACCCTGATCTGTACTTCTCCACAACTTTGTCCCTGACCTGTTTGGAGAGCTCTTTGGTCTTCATGGTGCCACTTGCTTGGTGGTGCCCCTTGCTTAGTGGTGTTGCAGACTTTGGGGCATTTCAGAACAGGTGTATATATACTGAGATCATGTGACACTTAGATTGCACACAGGTGGACTTTATTTAACTAATTATGTGACTTCTGAAGGTATTTGGTTGCACCAGATCTTATTTAGGGGATTCATAGCAAAGGGGGTGAATACATATGCACGCACCACTTTTCCGTTATTTATTTTTTCTAATTTTTTGAATCAAGTAATTTTTTTCATTTCACTTCACCAATTTGGACTATTTTGTGTATGTCCATTACATGAAATCCAAATAAAAATCAATTTAAATTACAGGTTGTAATGCAACAAAATAGGAAAAACGCCAAGGGGGATGACTACTTTTGCAAGAGCCATGAACTTGAGAGGAACGTATATCTTCCTCAACGAGGACTTTCCTTAAGCTGTGCGCCAGAAAAGGAAAGAACTTATCACAGCCATGAAACTTGCAAAAGTATTCATGTGGGGACATTACTTACAGTGCCTTGCAAAAGTATTCATCCCCCTTGTTCTTTTTCCTATTTTTGGGGGGGTATTTTACCCCCAATTTCGTGGTATCCAATTGGTAGTTACAGTCTTGTCCCATCGCTGCAACTTCAACAGACACGGGAGAGGCGAAGGTCAAGAGTCGTGCGTCCTCCGAAACACAACCCAACCGAGCCACACTGCTTCTTGACACAGTGCCTGCTTAACCCGAATAAAAAACGAATAATGAAAGAAAAGCATTGCAAGTTTGAATTTTGTAAAGTTAGTGTGGGAGAGGTGTAAAAATCATTGTTATCGATCAATAATGATAAACCTCCTGGCATTGACAACTTAGATGGAGGATGGTAGCTGACTGGGGATGGTAGCTAACTCTATAGCTACTCCTATCTGTCATATCTTTAATCTGAGCCTAGAGGAAAGTCTTCGTCCTCAGGCCTGGAGGGAAGCTGAAGTAATTCCACTACCCAAGAATGGAAAAGTGGACTTTACTGGTTCTAACAGCAGACCCATCAGCTTGATGCCAGGTCTTAGCAAACTGTTGGAAAAAATTGTGTTTGACCAAATACAATGCTACTTCTCTGTAAACAAATAAACAAAAGACCTTCATGCATGCCTATAGAGAAGGGCACTCAACATGTACTGCACTCACACAAATGACTGATGATTGGTTAAATTAAATTGATAATAACAAGATTGTGGGAGCTGTACTGTTAGATTTCAGTGCAGCCTTCAATATTATTAACCATAACCTGTTGTTGAGAAATCTTATGTGTTAGGGCTTTTAAACCTCTGCCATATCGTGCATTCAGAGCTATCTATCTAATAGAACTAAGAAGGTTTTCTTTAACCCTTTGACACGTACCAACAAATGGGTGTGATCATTCTACAGTGGTCCCTGCAGCGTACGCTCAAACCGGTGTGATTAGAACGCTTATTTAGAACGTTATGATTGACGCAATAGTCAACGTTTGAGCTGGCCACACTGTTTTGTCACAGAAACATTTTGCACAAACAGTCCTTACAAAGTTGTCCTGAATGTAATAATAACATTTTGGAACAGTGAGTGCATTCTGACATCACGTGCATAAAACAACTCAAGCTGGGGCGACCGTTAGAGATATTTGGAACTCACGCGTGAAAAGGTTAAATGGAAGCTTCTCTAATGTCAAACATGTAAAGTGTGGTGTACTGCAGAGCAGCTCTAGGCCCTCTACTTTTTTCTATTTTTATCAATGAGGGAGGTGACCAGAGTTCCTCTGTGGAGATGGGAAAACCTTCCAGAATGACAACCATCTCTGCAGCACTCCACCAATCAGGCCTTTATGGTAGAGTGGCCAGACGGAAGCCACTCCTCAGTAAAAGGCACATGACAGCCCGCTGGAGTTGCCAAAAGGCACCTAAAGACTCTAAGACCATGAGAAAAGGTGATCTGGTCTGATGAAATCATGATTGAACTCTTTGGCCAGAATGCCAAGTGTCACGTCTGGAGGAAACCTGGCACCATCCCTACGGTGAAGCGTGGTGGTGGCAGCATCATGCTGTGGGGGTGGTTTTCAGCGGCAGGGACTGGGAGACTAGTCAGGATTGAGGGAAAGATGAACGGAGCAAAGTACAGAGAGATCCTTGATGAAAACCTGCTCCAGAGCTCTCACAGCTAAGACATCGCAGGAGTAGCTTCAGGACAAGTCTCTGAATGTCCTTGAGTGGCCCAGCCAGAGCCCGGGCTTGAACCCGATCTAACATCTCTGGAGAGACCTGAAAATAGCTGTGCAGCAACACTCCCCATCCAACCTGACAGAGCTTGAGAGGATCTGCAGAGAAGAATGGGAGAAACTCCCCAAATACAGGTGTGCCAAGCTTGTAGCGTCATACCCAAGAAGACTTGAGGCTGTAATCGCTGCCATAGGTGCTTCAACAAAGTACTGAGTAAAGGGTCTGAATAAATGTGATATTTCCGTTTTTTTGTTTTAATACATTTGCAAAAGTTTCTTAAAACCTGTTTTTGCTTTGCCATTATGGAGTATTGTGTGAAGATTGATGCGGAAAAAACAAACAAATGTAATCCATTTTAGAACAAGGCTGTAACGTAACAAAATGTGGAAAAAGTCAAAGGGTCTGAATACTTTCCGAATGCCCTGTATAGATTCAATGGTTGTAAAGATGGGGAGAGGTCTGTTGCAACACAAAACTACAGAGGAGAATTGTGCTGCAGGCCATATGATTCCCAGGAACTGCTCTCCCAGGGGAGCTAAACAGAGGGTTATTTCTATAGGCTATATATTTAACAATACCAACAAATATGGAATGCTGGAGATAAATTAGAGAGTGAGAACAGAGAGAGAGAGCGGTTTATGGTTCTGACAGTCTCGTCCACAGTTCCCTGTTATTGTCAGCTTCCTGCCTCCTGTTTGTCTCCGGGCCTCTAGAGGTCATCTGTGTTCCCCTCTGCCTTAGTTCTTCCTCGTGTGTGTCAGCTTCCTGCCTCCTGTTTGTCTCCGGGCCTCTAGAGGTCATCTGTGTTCCCCTCTGCCTTAGTTCTTCCTCATGTGTCCTAATTAGCTTGATCCAGGTCACCTGTGCCTTGTTTCCCCTTGTGTATTTTAGCTGTGTGTTTTCCCCTTGTTTCTCACTTGGTTATTGCGTCCTGACTATGTGTCTCCTGCTTTGTCCCACCGTGTCTGTCCTAGTAAGTTGTTCAAAGTTATCTTTAGTTTGTTTTTCTCCCTCGTGGAGTTGTTTTGTTTTGCCTCCTGTTTTGGAACATTAAATCTACTTGCCTGGAGTATTGCCTTGGGTGTTTCATTTGGGTCCTACAACACCTCCTCTGTGGCTAAGGGGTAGTACCCCCAGCTCTCCACATCTGAGACCAGAGTTTCTAGCCCGGTTTGTGACAGAATAACCAAGTCAATCATGGACCCAGAAACACTCAGTTCCCCGGACCTGTTGGCGGTGATCACTCGACATGAGGCTTCTTTCCAGCGCCATGAAGCCGTTCTCAGCCGACAAGAGGAGCTGATGGCTAGTCATTCTCAAATCCTGGCCGAAATGATGAGTTCCCTCCGCCAGCTCTTTGAACGCCTCCCTGGTCCTCTCCCTTCCCCCAGGTCACCCCCCAGTGACGACAGGTCGTCTCGGTTGGCGGAGCCCCGACTACCACCTCCCAAGCCCTTTTCTGGGGATCAAGCTCTTGCCAGGGTTTCCTCACCCAATGCTCCCTCACCTTCGAGCTCCAACCCTCAAGTTTTCCCACAGACCGTTCCAAGATTGCCTACATCATTACCCTTCTTTCAGACAAGGCGCTCGCCTGGGCTTCTGCGGTGTGGCAGTCCCAGGAGGCCTGTTGTGACTCCCACGCTGCATTTGTAGAAGAGTTCAAGCGGGTGTTCGATCATCCTGTCAGTGGGCGGGAGGCTTCCAAGCGCCTACTGTCTCTCCGTCAGGGGCCCGAAGCACGGCAGATTTTGCCATTGATTTCCGGACCATAGCAGCAAGGAGCGGATGGAATGATGAAGCGCTGAGGGTCTGCTTTCAGGGAGGGTTATCTGAGCCCCTTCAAGATGAGTTAGCCACCCGAGAACCAGCTGGTGATCTCGAGTCCCTCATAGCCTTGACCATCCGCCTGGACAATCGTCTAAGAGAGCGGAGAACGGCTCGCTCGTCAGGTGTCTCATTCCCAAGTTCCTCTGAGCAGCTCTGTTTCTCCTGTTTGGACTCCGTCATTCAGAGCTGCCCCGGCTCCTGAACTGCTCCAGGATTCCCCGGAGAGCATGCAGTTAGGCCGTTCCAGGCTTTCTCCCAACGAAAGGGAACGTCGCATGAGGGAACGTCGGTGCCTCTACTGCGGGGTTGCCGGCCACTTCCGCTCCACTTGCCCCGAGCTGGGGAAACGCCTGTCCCCGCCCAGCTACAGGAGGGCTGTGATGGGGAGAGTTAGAGCGCCTCCTACTAACGCTGTCCTGGCTATTCCAGCCACTCTGTCCTGGGGGGCCACCAGCATCGGGTCCAGGCTATGATCGATTCCGGTGCCGCAGGTGATTTCCTGGATGTAACCTTGGCTAAGGAACTTAAGATCCCTACCCAACTACTTCCTCAACCCCAGGCAGTTACAGCCTTAGATGGCAGACCTCTGGAACCAGGAAAGGTTACCGAGGCGACTCAGTCCCTGCGACTTACCATCTCTCAACACCAGCAGGAGGAGACCTTCTATCTCATTGACTCTCCCGAGTATCCTATTATCCTGGGTCACCCTTGGCTATGCAGACATAATCCCCAGATCGACTGGCCTACGGGCACCATTCTAAGCTGGGGTCCCGCCTGCCAACTCACCTGCATGCTTCAGAGTCCCTCAGCCCCTAGTACCCAGTTTCAAGAGTCTGTTGACGTCTCCCGAGTCCCCAGTGTTTACCATCGGTTCAAGGCAGTGTTCAGCAAGGCCCGGGCTACTTCCTTACCGCCTCATCGCACGTATGACTGTGCCATTGATCTACTCCCTGGGTGCTGCCCTCCTAGAGGTCGGATCTTTTCCTTGTCCTCCCCGAGCACGCAGCTATGGACACCTACATTAAGGAGTCCTTGGCAGCCGGCCTCATCTATGCCTCTACTTCCCCGGCTGGGGCGGGCATTTTTTTGTTGAAAAGAAAGACGGGGGTCTTAGGCCTTGTATTGATTACGGGACTCAACAAGATCACGGTTCGGAATCGATACCCCCTTCCTCTCATGGCCACTGCTTTTGAGCTGCTTCAAGGGGGCTTCCATTTTTACTAAGCTGGATCTCCGCAATGCTTACCATCTCGTGCGGATCCGGCAAGGAGACGAATGGAAGACGGCGTTCCAACACGCCCACGGGGCACTATGAATATCGGGTGATGCCGTTCGGGCTCACCAATGCCCCCGCAGTATTCCAAGCCCTGATTAATGATGTTCTCCGGGATATGCTTAATCTGTTCGGTCTTCGTGTACCTGGACGATATCCTCATCTTCTCGAGGTCACTGAAGGAGCATGAGGGGCATGTTAGCAGGGTTCTCCAGAGGCTCCTTGACAATCACCTCTACGTTAAGCCTGAGAAGTGTGAATTTCATGTTTCTCAGACTCAGTTTCTCGGGTTTATTGTCACTCCCGGGCACCTAGAGATGGATCCCAAGAAGGTCAAGGCGGTCCACGATTGGCCCACACCTGCCACGGTCAAGGAGGTTCAACGGTTCATTGGCTTTTCTAACTTCTATCGGGAAGTTCATTAAGAATTTCAGCTCGGTGGTAGCCCCCTTGACGACGCTACCAAGGGAGGAGGGACCAAGATTCACTGGGGTCCGGAAGCAGCAGGGGCCTTCGAGGATCTCAAGCGCCGCTTCACGTCTGCTCCGATTCTGGTGACCCCTGACCCAGAGAGACCTTTCGTGGTGGAGGTGGACGCCTCAGAGGTGGGGGTGGGAGCCGTCCTGTCACAGAGGGGTGCGGATGGGAGATTACACCCTTGTGCCTTCATGTCTCGCCGCCTGTCTGAGGCCGAGCGCAACTACCACGTGGGGGATCTAGAGTTGCTTGCGGTAAAACTGGCATTGGAAGAGTGGCGCCATTGGCTTGAGGGGGCTCAGCACCTTTTCCAGGTTCTCACAGACCACAAGAACCTGGAATATCTCCAACAGGCTAAGCGGATGAACCCTCGGCAAGCACGATGGTCCCTTTTCTTTAATCGATTCCAGTTCCTCCTGACTTACCGACCTGGCACCAAGAACGTCAAGCCGGATGCTCTGTCTCGAGTCTATTCTCCCGAGTTACAAGAGAAGCCCTTGGCATCGATTATTCCGAGGTCTAGGATCGTCGCACCTCTTCAGTGGGAACTAGAAAGAGGGGTACGAGAAGCTCTTGTCCAGGAGCCCGATCCAGGCGGTGGTCCTGCCCGGGTCGCCTGTACGTTCCTCTCTCTGTTCGGGGCCGCGTCTTGCAGTGGGGTCATGAGTCGCCCTTGACATGCCATCCAGGCAGTGCTCGCACACTGGAGTTCCTCCGACGGGCGGTTTTGGTGGCCGTCCATCAAGAAGGACGTGCAGGTCTATGTTGAGGCCTGCCCTGTGTGCAACCAGGGAAAGTCGACACGCCAGCGACCCCAGGGACTGCTCCATCCCTTACCTGTTCCTCGAAGGCCATGGTCACACCTTTCTCTGGACTTTGTTACGGGACTTCCTCTATCTCAGGGCAACACCGTCATCCTAGTGGTGGTAGACCGGTTCTCTAAGGCTGCCCGGTTTATTCCCCTGCCCAAGCTGCCCTCGGCTAAGGAGACTGCTGAGCTCCTCATGAACCATGTCTTCCGGATATTTGGTATTCCCCTGGACGTGGTCTCTGACCGAGGTCCCCAATTCTCGTTCCGGTTTTGGGGGCCTTCTGCAGGCTTGTTGGGGCCACAGCCAGCCTATCGTCGGGGTTCCATCCAGAGTCTAATGGCCAAACGGAACGGATTAATCAGGATCTGGAGACCACCCTGCGGTGTATGGCGGCCAGTAATCCCACGTCTTGGGCCACCTATATCATTTGGGCTGAATATGCCCACAACACCCTCCAGTCCTCAGCCACCGGATTGTCCCCCTTCGAATGCCAGTTCGGTTACAACCCTCCATTGTTTCCAGAGGAGGAGGCGCAAGTTGGTGTTCCCTCGGCCCAGCGCTTTGTCCAACGCTGTAGGCGGACCTGGAAGAAGGCCAGGCGTGCCCTCCTTCGGACCTCCCAGAGATACCAAAGTCAGGCTAATCGCCACCGCCCGGACGGCCCCTAGTTTCCGAGCTGGTCAGAGAGTTTGGTTGGCCACAAAGAACCTGCCCCTCCGGGTCGAATCCAGGAAGCTTTCCCAGAGATACATCGGGCCTTTCCGCATTGCTAGAAAGGTTAACCCTGTGTCGTATCGTTTGGTTCTCCCTCGCTCCCTTAGAGTTAACCCCACTTTCCATGTTTCACTCCTTAAACCTGTCTTGTCTTCTCCCTTTGCCCCCCCACGCAGACCCCCGCCACCTCCCAGGATCATTGACGGCCAGCCAGCCTACACAGTCCGCCGGATACTGGACTCCCGGAGGGTCCAGAACTCTCTGCAGTATCTGGTGGACTGGGAGGGCTACGGGCCGGAGGAGCGCTCCTGGGTTCCAGCCAGGGACATCCTGGACCCAGGTTTGATCCGAGATTTTCGCACCCTGGGGCCAGGGTGTTCTGGAAGGAACGTCAGGAGTCGTTCCTAGAGGAGGGGGTCCTGTCAGCTTCCTGCCTCCTGTTTGTCTCCCGGGCCTCTAGAGGTCATCTGTGTTCCCCTCTGCCTTAGTTCTTCCTCGTGTGTGTCAGCTTCCTGCCTCCTGTTTGTCTCCGGGCCTCTAGAGGTCATCTGTGTTCCCCTCTGCCTTAGTTCTTCCTCATGTGTCCTAATTAGCTTGATCCAGGTCACCTGTGCCTTGTTTCCCCTTGTGTATTTTAGCTGTGTGTTTTCCCCTTGTTTCTCACTTGGTTATTGCGTCCTGACTATGTGTCTCCTGCTTTGTCCCACCGTGTCTGTCCTAGTAAGTTGTTCAAAGTTATCTTTAGTTTGTTTTTCTCCCCTCGTGGAGTTGTTTTGTTTTGCCTCCTGTTTTGGAACATTAAATCTACTTGCCTGGAGTATTGCCTTGGGTGTTTCATTTGGGTCCTACAACACCTCCTCTGTGGCTAAGGGGTAGTACCCCCAGCTCTCCACATCTGAGACCGGAGTTTCTAGCCCGGTTTGTGACAGTTATTAGCTGTGTGTGTGTGTGTGTGTGTGTGTGTGTGTGTGTGTGTGTGTGTGTGTGTGTGTGTGTGTGTGTGTGTGTGTGTGTGTGTGTGTGTGTGTGTGTGTGTGTGTGTGTTTTTAACTACACTGATCTAAAGACCCGACCATAATCTTCTTGTTGCCTAGCCGAGAATTCCTCCCTCTCCATTGTTCCTGTCCCTGGATAACACATTTTGTGAGGCTTCAGTTAAAGACAAAGGATGGTTAAAGTAAGAAACTGTACACATACACACACACACAAGATTAATACATAAAGAGGGATTAGTGCGTCTAGCCCAAACTGCTCTATGAGATTATATCCTGCATGTTATGGCAATTATATACAATTGCACTATATGGATCTAGAATAAAGCACTGCCTACAACTCCACACATAACACACAGTGTTGCTAGTGTTGATCAGTAGCTATAGCGTGTCTCTGGTCTCGCTCCAGTGAGCTCCTGCTGATCACACACTAAATCAGACAGCACTGCAGTACTGGGCTCTCGCTCTCTCGCTTTCTCCTTTCTTATTCCTCTATCCCTCTATTTCTCTCTCTCTCATCCACTCTCCCTCTCTTTTACTCTCGCTCATCCCTTTCTCTCGCTATTCTTTTCTCCCTCTCTCTTTCCTTTCCTCCCTCCTTCCCATTTGTCCTTGACTCGGTAACTATCCTTTCTCGCTCTCTCTCCGTTCCCTCGCTCTCTCTCTGTTCCCTCCCTCTCTCCGTTCCCTCGCTCTCTCTCCGTTCCCTTGCTCTCTCTCCGTTCCCTCGTTCTCTCTCTGTTCCCTCGTTCTTTCTCCGTTCCCTCGTTCTCTCTCCGTTCCCTCCCTCTCTCCGTTCCCTCGCTCTCTCTCCGTTCCCTCGCTCTCTCTCCGTTCCCTCGCTCTCTCTCCGTTCCCTCCCTCTCTCCGTTCCCTCCCTCTCTCCGTTCCCTCGCTCTCTCTCCGCTCCCTCCCTCTCTCCCCTTTGTTTCCTTTCTCCTAGTCACCAACACTTCTCCTCCTTTCTTCCTCTCTCTCTTTTCACTCCCCTCAGCTTTTCCCTCTTTCCAGTCTTCATCTTGTCCACTTCATCTTCTCGCTCGCTCTTCCTCCCTTCCCTTCCCTCGTTTATCGCAAAGTCCTCTGCAGTCACAGCTTCCCCATGACAGAGTGCTGCTGACACACTGCCAGCTCAGCACACAGACCACGGAATGTGCCAGGTCAAACACGCTTGCTTGGTCTAACCCTCTGCAGCCCAGAGCAGTGCAGGTGTGTGTTATATCATTCTAATCTATGACCTGCTCTCTCCTCTATGCACCGGGCAGGACAACCCCATTATGTCATCTGAGCGTGCTGACATAGAACCTACATAGAGCCTACATAGAGCCTACATAGGGCCTTCATAGGACAGAGAAAGAGTGGAGGAGGTCATGGAAGAGTCAGCGGCAGATTGTTGTTGCGTTGTGGATCTAGAGCAGAAAGTAGTGTGTGAGGTTGTGTGTGAGAGAGAACAGTGGTGAGAGAGAAGCCTACAGTAGGACTGAATGTAGGGCAGATGACACCTGAGCCATGTCTGTTTACCCCTCCAGTTAAAACACACACAGATTATGCATGGGCACACAAATGCCATCTCCTACCCTCCAGAGCAGTCACACATGACAAGATAACTGTGACCAAAAATACCCCCATACAGATATGACAATGGCAGATGGCCTACAGTAGCAGTACTGACACGTGCAATGCAGTAGGCGATTAATATTCTATGCACACATACGGATCACTGTAAACTCCCTAAACTAACTTTGTCCGCTCCCACCATCTCTCTCTCTCTCTCTCTCTCTCTCTCTCTCTCTAATGGGCTTTATTGGCATGGGAAACTGCATGTTTACATTGCCAAAGCAAGTGAAATAGATAAAAAACAAAAGAGAAATAAACGATCCAAAAGCTGTGCTTGCAAATCACGCTGTGACACGGAGACATTGGGAGGCGAGGGAGATTGGAGGAGGAGAGGGGGACAGAGAGACGAGGCTGGGAGGACAAGATAATGAGGTTTCCATAGGAGGCTGCTGGCTGCAGCTCTGAATGCTTGGCAGAGTCACACTCTAACTCTTTCTCTCACACACACAGACACACACACACACACACACACATTTTCTCTCTCTCTCTGAAGAGTACATCTGTAGATGCTCTACAGACTATCAGTAACATTTCAACTATCTACTATCCCTAACCCTAGCCCTTATCCTTACCCTAAACTTAACCCTTATCCTAGCCCTAACCTTAAAGCAAGCAGTTGCTTATCAACATTTAGCCTAGTTTGTTGATAGTAGGACCATCTATAGAGCATCTACAGATGGACTATCCAGACTATCCAAATAAAGTGTGACCCATTGCTATTCTAGTCCTGGCTTGATAGTGCCTTTCACATTAATCCACAACAAGAGCCAGCAGCATCCACCTTGGTAGGTCAATATCCAAGTCTCATCTCCAAACCATGATGTCACATCACACCCCTCAAAGCAATTATGTACTATCATTCTATAGGTCTATCACAAAAGGTGACAGAAAAGCAATCAACCACAAACCATCTCTATCATATTGTAGTAAAGCAACAGATGGCAAATTTTCCTCTGGCAGAACTGGGAATGTATTTGTCATCTACTGTCATAGCCTAGAGGCTAGCCTACTTACTTTTACACTTGAGCGCCTGCTGCGCACTGATCCGCTGGTTACAGACGTCGCACCAGTCCTGCGTCACGGTTCTGGTTCCAAACTGGTGGCCCTCTCCTGTCTCCGCCCGCACGCGCGCGTCCTCCTGCTTCTGGGAGGCAAATATTGACCAGACCTCCCTTCGGTGGGGTTCTGTGCGCGCGAGTTTAACGACCCCTGTCCTTCCCTGTGTCAACCGCTCCAGTGACGGCCCCCCGATGTCCCCTTTGGTCCTCGGGCCGGTGGTCTTACCATTGGATGCGCGCCTTCTGAACGGACGGTCGCGATGTGAGTGTGCTACCGTATGTCCGTTTGTGGGCGCACTTGATCTGTCACACTTGACATCTGTCATCTGTGCGTTAGCTGATGAGCTTGACATAACATTTGTGAGGGTCTTCAGTGAACTCCTTCGATCACCAGTTGAGTCATTCCCGCTGCCGCTCCGTCTGCTTTGACCAGTGTCCTTCTCCCTCGCCGCTGTCGTGTCTCCCTCGGTGTCCCCACACTCAGGGCTGCTGCTGTCGCTCTCTCTGTCCGAACTACGTGGCACCAGCCCCGGCTGAGCCTCACATCTCACTCCGGGATCTCCCCCTCCTACGGCTCCTTGGTGTCCAGGGGTCAGGGACGGGTTTAGCGGGGATGCTGTGACTGCTGATACCGCCGAAACCGAACCGCACTCCCGCGTCACCGAGCTCTTCCTGAGGATCATCTCCAGTGAGGATTTCCTCTGTAACGTTATTTTCTTCCGCCCGGTGGCCGTTAGTTTATGAAAGACTAGCTGCTGGTCGGGAGCCGGGCGATGCTGTCCTGGTCCTACCACACTCACTGAAGCCATGATTTTGTATGTGAGCGAGTGTGTATCAGTGCGTGTGTGCGGTGAATGTAAACTCTAAATTGAAGCACCAGCCAAGGCACGCATGCAGCCAGTGTGACACAGTGACGCCTACGATACAATGAATCTATACGCGTTTAAATGCCACGGGCTAGAGGCACGAGCGATTTTAGAGCGGCCGCGCGCCTAATCCAGGGATTAGTCGGTGATTTCTGATTTGACATGAGGCTAACCAGGGATTAAACTACTACTATTACTACTAACCTACTTCTAGGCCTACTATTACAGAACTGCATGACAATGTAGCAGACCTGGGTTCATATTTGAGTATCTTGTATTTAAAATACTTTTGTCTGTGTATTTGAATATTTTCTAAAACACCAAAACAATGGTTATTTGTAAAAAAAACGAATACTCAAATAATATTTTCGAAGTCAAATACTTATTTCAAAAAGGTTACTATTTTCAAATACCTGGGTTAAATACATGGGAGTGTATTTCCAAATACATTAAAATATTAAACTACTTGTCTTTTCAAATAAAATATATCTGAATACTTACTTCGAATGTATGTGAAAGTAATTTAGATATTTGAAATAGTATTTGAACCCAGGTCTGCAGTTTAGGCTAACCAGGAATTAAACTACTACTACAACTATGTCTACAAGCCTACTACTACTACTATTACAGTAGGCCTACTACATGACAGTATAGGCTAAATAGGATTAAATCACTACTACTGCAGTTGTACTACTACTACACTATATTCCTACTGCTACTACAGATGAAGGTGACATAGGCCTATTTTGCACCATTCTTTCCAATAACTTATAGAATAAAAATGTGTTGCTCAAAGACAAATATCCATGAACCTCTGACCTTGTTCTGTTGGCATTAGCCTACATTTAACTTATAAACACGGGCCTTCCCAGGCAGCGTCAGTGAGTGACACATGTTACACTGTCATACTGAAGACCCTGTGGGAGGTTGGTTCTAGTAATATCATAATGCAGTATTAGTCACAATACATCATAATGCAAATAGAAACAGAGGATAGTAAAATACCATGTAGCTTATGAAGTACAAATGCAATACATTGTATCTTTTATGTTACGATGATGAAAATGATGAAAATGTCCATGTAACAACACATCATCTGTGTTCTGAGAAACCACGATGCAGTGAGCTTGTTCGCCCCTTTCACTTTCACATTCTGACAGTGTATTTACTTCATATTGTGACGACTTCAGTGGTTTCTTGTTTGATTGGGAAAACTTCTCCCTTTGTCAGCTTGCTCTTTATCGGTCATCATCAAACATGTTGGCACTGAGTGAATTTAGGAGGTTGCAGATATTCAGAACTTGTACAGTGAAGTCACCGTAATGTGCTGAATATGAAAGTGTGTTGTGTGTTTTTGCAGTTGACCTGGTCTGATTCGAGAAGGAGGCAGTGGTTGGTTATGAATTTCCCTGGATTCCCCCCGTTGCTGAAATGAAACATCATGTTTCACACAACCCAGAAGAAAACATAGCAATTAGATGTGTCTACAGACTTTGCTCTGTGAGTGTTTTCCCTTTATGTCTAATCCCCTCATGCTGCATGTCTGAAGGCAGCTGATATCAGTCACTCTATGTCCTCCCTTGTGACGTAGGACAATCACATCAACATACACAAATCATATGATTTTCACACGTCCACATGAATGGATTTATTCATGTTACACACATACTAATGTGTATGATGAGTCCATCTGTCTGTCTGTCCTCTTCTGTCATCACAAAGCAGAACAGAGACAGACGTCGATATTTATTATGTTCGTTTCTCATTAAAAATTCTCCAGTTAGTGTTGTTACTATGGAGATTAGAGGAGAAAGGTTGGTGACTTCCAAAGCAGCTGAGTTAGAGACATCCAACTCTGTCACCATAGCAGTCTATTACATCATGGCAGTCTAGTAAAAATACTACTATAGCTAACACTGATGACAATGACGAGGTTCGTATTTGGAATATGTCACAAGAGCACTCTCTCTCCTTCTCCTTCTCTCCTCTTCTCCCCCTCACTCTCTGAGTGAGTGTGTGTAGTTGCCTGGTCACAGTCCGATGGGTCTGGGTAGATCAGGCTCCAACATGGTTGCAGAGTTAACAGCTGCAGAACTGTGGGAGACAAATAGTCACATCTTAATGAGTGATGCTACAGTTTGTCCTTCAGATGAAACAATTGAGGAGCCAACTACAGTGGGGGAAAAAAGTATTTAGTCAGCCACCAATTGTGCAAGTTCTCCCACTTAAAAAGATGAGAGAGGCCTGTAATTTTCATCATAGGTACACGTCAACTATGACAGACAAAATGAGAAAAAAATATCCAGAAAATCACATTGTAGGATTTTTAATGAATTTATTTGCAAATTATGGTGGAAAATAAATATTTGGTCAATAACAAAAGTTTCTCAATACTTTGTTATATACCCTTTGTTGGCAATGACACAGGTCAAATGTTTTTCCGTAAGTCTTCACAAGGTTTTCACACACTGTTGCTGGTATTTTGGCCCATTCCTCCATGCAGATCTCCTCTAGAGCAGTGATGTTTTGGGGCTGTCGCTGGGCAACACGGACTTTCAACTCCCTCCAAAGATTTTCTATGGGGTTGAGATCTGGAGACTGGCTAGGCCACTCCAGGACCTTGAAATGCTTCTTACGAAGCCACTCCTTCGTTGCCCGGGCGGTGTGTTTGGGATCATTGTCATGCTGAAAGACCCAGCCACGTTTCATCTTCAATGCCCTTGCTGATGGAAGGAGGTTTTCACTCAATCTCACGATACATGGCCCCATTCATTCTTTCCTTTACACGGATCAGTCGTCCTGGTCCCTTTGCAGAAAAACAGCCCCGAACATGATGTTTCCACCCCATGCTTCACAGTAGGTATGGTGTTCTTTGGATGCAACTCAGCATTCTTTGTCCTCCAAACACGACGAGTTGAGTTTTTACCAAAAAGTTATATTTTGGTTTCATCTGACCATATGACATTCTCCCAATCCTCTTCTGGATCATCCAAATGCACTCTAGCAAACTTCAGACGGGCCTGGACATGTACTGGCTTAAGCAGGGGGACACGTCTGGCACTGCAGGATTTGAGTCCCTGGCGGCGTAGTGTGTTACTGATGGTAGGCTTTGTTACTTTGGTCCCAGCTCTCTGCAGGTCCTTCACTAGGTCCCCCGTGTGGTTCTGGGATTTTTGCTCACCGTTCTTGTGATCATTTTGACCCCACGGGGTGAGATCTTGCGTGGAGCCCCAGATCGAGGGAGATTATCAGTGGTCTTGTATGTCTTCCATTTCCTAATAATTGCTCCCACAGTTGATTTCTTCAAACCAAGCTGCTTACCTATTGCAGATTCAGTCTTCCCAGCCTGGTGCAAGTCTACAATTTTGTTTCTGGTGTCCTTTGACAGCTCTTTGGTCTTGGCCATAGTGGAGTTTGGAGTGTGACTGTTTGAGGTTGTGGACAGGTGTCTTTTATACTGATAACAAGTTCAAACAGGTGCCATTAATACAGGTAACGAGTGGAGGACAGAGGAGCCTCTTAAAGAAGAAGTTACAGGTCTGTGAGAGCCAGAAATCTTGCTTGTTTGTAGGTGACCAAATACTTATTTTCCACCATAATTTGCAAATAAATTCATAAAAAATCCTACAATATGATTTTCTGGATTTTATTTTCTCAATTTGTCTGTCATAGTTGACGTGTACCTATGATGAAAATTACAGGCCTCTCTCATCTTTTTAAGTGGGAGAACTTGCACAATTGGTGGCTGACTAAATACTTTTTTTCCCCACTGTATGTGTGATCTGGCAGGGATAGGAGGTTAGAGTTAAGCGTTAGGGGCTAAAGTTAACCCCTAATGCCTAAGGCCACTGACCACTCAATGATGCTGTTGTTGCATTGCAACTCTCTCACCACTATCACTATCTCCTCCTTCATCATGGACACACAACAATAAAACACAGGGTTTTACACACACATGCAGGAAGGCAGGCAGCCAATCACTTATGCACACACACACACACACACACACATACACACGTACGTATGCAAGCTGACACACGCACACACACACGTTTGTTTTACTATCCTTGTGGAGACCAAACAATTGATTCCCATTCAAAATCCTATTTTCCCTAGCCCTAACTAACGGGGCCCAAAACATTGGACCTGTTCCAAAATGGACCTGGGGCTTTCTCACCCGGATCTGCATTAATAAAACATTTAAATATAGAGAGACGCGTTCCGAAAGGACCCGAGGACAACTACACCCATTCCGTATACACCTGGTCGGATCCAGACCTGGTCCGATCCGAGTGAGGGATGCAGCAGAAAAGTATCTTCTGGGAAGGCTTTCCACTAGATGTTAGAACATTGCTGCGGGACTTGATTCCATTCAGCCACAAGAGCATTAGTGAGGTCGGGCACTGATGTTGGGCGATTAGGCCTGGCTCGCAGTCGGTGTTCCAATTCATCTCAAAGGCGTTCGATGGGGTTGAGGTCAGGGCTCTGTGCAGGCCAGTCAAGTTCTTCCACACCAATCTCGACAAACCATTTCTGTATAGTCCCTTCTCTCTTCCAATCTCAGTTGGTAGAGCATGATGCTTGCAGCGCCACAGTTCAATTCCCACAGGGGACCAGTACGACAAAAATATAAATAAATTATACACTCACTACTGTAAGTCGCTCTGGATAAGAGCGTCTGCTAAAATGACTAAAATGTATGGCCCTCGCTTTATGCACGGGGTCATATCATGCAGAAACAGGAAAGTGCATCGCAGTGCTAACTGTGCCACTAGAGATCCTGGTTCGAATCCAGGCTCTGTCGCCGCCGGCCGCGACCGGGAGACTCATGGGCGGCGCACAATTGGCCCAGCGTCGTCCAGGGTAGGGGAGGGAATGGCCGGCAGGGATGTAGCTCAGTTGATAGAGCATGGCGTTTGCAACGCCAGGGTTGTGGGTTCGATTCCCACGGGGGGCCAGTATAAAAAAAATATGTATTCACTAACTGTAAGTCGCTCTGGATAAGAGCGTCTGCTAAATGACTAAAATGTAAATGTAATTGTATGCTGTAGCATTACGATTTCCCTTCACTGGAACCATACACTACCATGTTTTCTAAAATCCTAGAGATCATTTGTTTATCTGGAACCATTCAGAAAACTTGGCCATGCCTGAGTTAGCTTCATTGATTAGGGAATCAAAATTGTATTCACTGGTAAGAATATTAAATATTGTATAAAAAAAAGAGCCAGAATCTCAATTGGTGGGAATGAAATGAAAGGTTTCATCAACTAGATTCCTAGGTGTTCTAGTTGATGAAAAGTTGTCCTGGAAAGATATTCATTTTGTCTGCAGCAAAGTGGTGAAGTCCGTTGGTATCAACAGAAAAAACGGTGGTTTGGTTCATCAGGCTTGCTTCCTAACATGCTGACCACACCACCCGCGTCGCGTGCCCGAGCGTTACTAAATAAATGTACGTACATGTTATTCAATCATTGCACCCACACTGCTCGCGAGCGTCTGCGTAGCCAGACGCTAAAATAGAACTTGGTTCTATTTGTGACGCATGACGTGCTGCAAGTCCCGCCTCTCCAATCTCCTCATTGGTTTTTAGGAGCATATACCCACGTGGGTGATTGAAAGATGAACTGAGGTCCGTACTCCAGTCCAGTTGGTTGTGGTAATGCACCTTAAAGTTGGTTGCCAACCACCATATAAAGTCAGAAGAAGTAGAAGCCTGAAGGAGGAAAGATTAATTGTCGGAGTAGAGGACCTTGTGATTTCAGGTAAAATAACAACCCAATGTTTATATGCCAGGCCAAATTAGCTTGCAACAGCAAGCTAGCTAGCTAAATTGCCATAAATGTTTAATGCTTTTCGACCTGTCCCCAAATTAATATAGTTGGTTCAGAGTTCGTTTTGATATTTCAACCTGCGTGTCCTGATCAGGTCTGGTGTGGGTTGACAAAATCAACACGCACGCAAGCGGTGTGGTCAGAATGTAACACTATACTACAGCTTTATTTACCCATATCTCATTTACTGCAATATTGACTGGGCCAGCACATATGCTTCCTACCTACACAAATTACTCTTCACACAGAATACATTTGCAAGACTAGCCACCTCCTCGAACTCTCCCTCTGTTTAAGAAACACAATATATTGTCTATCTACAACATTAATATACTCCAATTATGCACTTTCATCTACAAATACACATATCAATTAGACTGTTTTGTCTTTCACTTGTTTTCTTTGGTGCGAATAAATAAACCCTAAAACCTTAACCATAACCCTAACCTTAACCTTAACCCAAAACCAAACCCTAATTGTTACCCTAACCCCTAAACCTAAAATATCATTTTCCCTTGTGGTGACCGGTGAAATGTCCCCACTTGTACCAATTTTCCTTGTTTTACGATCCTTGTGAGGACTTCTGGTCCCCACAAGGATAGTAAAACCAAAAATACACATGTACCTGATGACCATGTGGTCCTTGTCCCTGGGTGTGTCTGTGGCCTCCTGACCCCCTGGTCCTGTCTGTTCTGGCTGGGCTCTGAGCAGGACTCTGTCCAGGGCCTTAGGAGAACAATGGTCAATGTTACCTTCAAAGCCACTTATTGGTGTAGGTTTGATGCTAGATATTAGTTTTAAGGGGTTCAAGATTAAGGGTCAACCTCCCCTATCAATATCCTTTTTTAAAATATATATATATATATATATACAGCATATAGGCAGCTTTATGAAACAAAATAAACAATGCATTCGGAAAGAATTCAGACCCCTTGACTTTTTCCACATTTTGTTACGTTACAGCCTTATTCTAAAATGGATTAAACTTTTTTGTTCAGCAATCTACACACAATACCCCATAATGACAAAGCGTAAACAGGTTTTAATTTTTTTTTGCAAATGTATTCAAAATAAAAAACAGAAATACCTTACTTACATAAGTATTTCTATGAGACTCGAAATTGAGCTCAGGTGCATTCTGTTTCCATTGATCATCCTTGAGATGTTTCTACAACTTGATTGGAGTCCACTTGTGGTAAATTCAATTGATTGGACATGATTTGGAAAGGCACACACCTGTCTATATAAAGGTCCCACAGTTGACAGTGCAGTCAGAGCAAAAACCAAGCCATGAGGTCGAAGGAATTGTCCGTAGAGCTCCGAGACAGAACTGTGTTGAGGCACAGATCTGGGGAAGGGCGCTCAGGACCTCAGACTAGGGTGACGGTTCACCTTCCAACAGGACAACGACCCTAAGCACACAGCTAAGACAACGCAGGAGTAGCTTCGGGACAAGTCTCTGAATGTCCTTGAGTGGCCCAGCCAGAGCCCGGGCTTGAACCCGATCTAACATCTCTGGAGAGATTTGAAAATAGCTGTGCAGCAACGCTTCCCATCCAACCTGACAGAGCTTGAGAGGATCTGCAGAGAAGAATGGGAGAAACTCAACCAAATACAGGTTTGCCAAGCTTGTAGCATCATACCGAAGAAGACGCGATGCTGTAATCGCTGTCAAAGGTGCTTCAAAAAAGTACTTAGTAAAGGGTCTGAATACTTATGTAAATGTAATATTTCATTTTTTGTTGTTTTATAAATTAGCAACAATTTCTAAAAACCTGTTTTTGCTCTGTTATTATGGGGTATTGTGTGTAGATTGATGAGGGAAAAAACCAATTTAATCAATTTCTGAATAAGGCTGTAACGTAACAAAATGTGGAAAAAGTCAAGGGGTCTGAATACTTACCGAAGGTACTGTATACATAAACTTTTTTAAAGTTAAAGGCCCAATGCAGACGTTTTTATATCAATATCTAACAATTAATTATCTTACTGTAATAGATTTCCATTAAAATTGGCAAAAATAGCTTTTAAGCAAAAAAGAATGTCTCAAGCAAGAATTTAGTTAAGGCCTGTCTGAGTGGAGAGGGGGAAACTAGCTGTTATTGGCAGAGAGCTTTGGAACTCTTTGTTATTGGTCTCTTAACCAATTTACCGCATGGTGATGTCACCATGGAAAGCCGAAACACCTGCCCATGCAAACCTGCTGATTAGGTCCTGTGTAGACTGTATTTTCAACCAGCAACTATCAGGAAATAACTGATAAAAAAATTTTATTGTACAATATGATATAAAACACAGGAAAAACTTAATTTTGACTGAACTGGGACTTTAAGGGTCAACATTTTTTCCATCAATATCTTTTTTAATAAAAAATAAAAACAATTATTATAGTTAAGGGTCAACCTTGTTCTGGAGCTCCTCACATTTCTCCAGGTTCCCCATCAGCCCTTGGGAGAAATTGCCAAAGTCTGACAGTCTGCACTGCATCTCATGGAGAACACTGACAACACATAAATAAAGAACAATAACAACACAATAGCATGAAGAGAGAAGGAACAGAGTTGATATCATTAAATGGTGTGTGTGTGTGTGTGTGTGTGTCTGACCTGCTCCAGGTAGATGCTGAGGCCAGCAGGTCTCGGTACCTCTGTAGACAGTCCTCTCTAAGGAGACCCTTTACACGCTTTATAAGGGACAACAGGTGGATCCTGGGACAGAAAGAGCGAGAGCGAGAGAGAGAGAGAGCGAGAGAGAGAGAGAGAGAGAGAGGTGTTACACACACACACGTACATACATACATACAGTGAGGGAAAAAAGTATTTGATCCCCTGCTGATTTTGTACGTTTGCCCACTGACAAAGAAATGATCAGTCTATAATTTTAATGGTAGGTTTATTTGAACAGTGAGAGACAGAATAACAACAAAAAAATCCAGAAAAACGCATGTAAAAAATGTTATAAATTGATTTGCATTTTAATGAGGGAAATAAGTATTTGACCCCTCTGCAAAACATGACTTAGTACTTGGTGGCAAAACCCTTGTTGGCAATCACAGAGGTCAGATGTTTCTTGTAGTTGGCCAACAGGTTTGCACACATCTCAGGAGGGATTTTGTCCCACTCCTCTTTGCAGATCTTCTCCAAGTCATTAAGGTTTCGAGGCTGACATTTGGCAACTCGAACCTTCAGCTCCCTCCACAGATTTTCTATGTGATTAAGGTCTGGAGACTGGCTAGGACACTCCAGAACCTTAATGTGCTTCTTCTTGAGCCACTCCTTTGTTGCCTTGGCCGTGTGTTTTGGGTCATTGTCATGCTGGAATACCCATCCACGACCCATTTTCAATGCCCTGGCTGAGTGAAGGAGGTTCTCACCCAAGATTTCACGGTACATGGCCCCGTCCATCGTCCCTTTGATGCGGTGAAGTTGTCCTGTCCCCTTAGCAGAAAAACATCCCCAAAGCATAATGTTTCCACCTCCATGTTTGACGGTGGGGATGGTGTTCTTGGGGTCATAGGCAGTGTAGTGTATGAAGAATTATGACTTTGCTAATGTTTTCAAGTGAAACCTGAGAGGATGTTTAGTCAGTTTTAGAGGGATCCGTTTTAGAGTGACACCCCATAGAACAGAGGAAGTCTGTTTGTTGGAGACAGGTGATTGGACAGTATGGGGAACCACCCATATCTTGGTAAAGATTATAAGTACTGGGTTGGAACAAAGAAGATCAGAACAGACATTTTATTTTGAGACACTGTTTTCCGGATGCTGCAGACGTCTGTAAACTTATGCTGAAATCTTGTGATATAAATAAAACTTATAATCAAAGTACAGCATAAGCGGACTCCTTTGTTTCAGAGCATAATTAGCAACGCTTTCTCGACACTACAGCAGCATTCCTCCTCCTCCAAACACAGCGAGTTGAGTTGATGCCAAAGAGCTCGATTTTGGTCTCATCTGACGACAACACTTTCACCCAGTTCTCCTCTGAATCATTCAGATGTTCATCATTGGCAAACTTCAGACGGGCATGTAGAGTGGGGAGAACAAGTATTTGATACACTGCCGATTTTGCAGGTTTTCCTACTTACAAAGCATGTAGAGGTCTGTAATTTTTTATCATAGGTACACTTCAACTGTGAGAGACGGAATCTAAAACAAAAATCCAGAAAATCACATTGTATGATTTTTAAGTAATTAATTTGCATTTTATTGCATGACATAAGTATTTGATACATCAGAAAAGCAGAACTTAATATTTGGTACAGAAACCTTTGTTTGCAATTACAGAGATCATACGTTTCCTGTAGGTCTTGACCAGGTTTGCACACACTGCAGCAGGGATTTTGGCCCACTCCTCCATACAGACCTTCTCCAGATCCTTCAGGTTTCAGGGCTGTCGCTGGGCAATACGGACTTTCAGCTCCCTCCAAAGATGTTCTATTGGGTTCAGGTCTGGAGACTGGTTAGGCCACTCCAGGACCTTGAGATGGTTCTTACGGAGCCACTCCTTAGTTGCCCTGGCTGTGTGTTTCGGGTCGTTGTCATGCTGGAAGACCCAGCCACGACCCATCTTCAATGCTCTTACTGAGGTTGTTGGCCAAGATCTCGCAATACATGGCCCCATCCATCCTCCACTCAATACGGTGCAGTCGTCCTGTCCCCTTTGCAGAAAAGCATCCCCAAAGAATGATGTTTCCACCTCCATGCTTCACGGTTGGGATGGTGTTCTTGGGGTTGTACTCATCCTTCTTCTTCCGCCAAACACGGCGAGTGGAGTTTAGACCAAAAAGCTCTATTTTTGTCTCACCAGACCACATGACCTTCTCCCATTCCTCCTCTGGATCATCCAGATGGTCATTGGCAAACTTCAGACGGGCCTGGACATGCGCTGGCTTGAGCAGGTGGACCTTGCGTGCGCTGCAGGATTTTAATCCATGACGGCGTAGTGTGTTACTAATGGTTTTCTTTGAGACTGTGGTCCCAGCTCTCTTCAGGTCATTGACCAGGTCCTGCTGTGTAGTTCTGGGCTGATCCCTCACCTTCCTCATGATCACTGATGCCCCACGAGGTGAGATCTTGCATGGAGCCCCAGACCGAGGTTGATTGACCGTCATCTTGAACTTCTTCCATTTTCTAATAATTGTGCCAACAGTTGTTGCCTTCTCACCAAGCTGCTTGCCTATTGTCCTGTAGCCCATCCCAGCCTTGTGCAGGTCTACAATTTTATCCCTGATGTCCTTACACAGCTCTCTGGTCTTGGCCATTGTGGAGAGGATGGAGTCTGTTTGATTGAGTGTGTGGACAGGTGTCTTTTATACAGGTAACGAGTTCAAACAGGTGCAGTTAATACAGGTAATGAGTGGAGAACAGGAGGGCTTCTTAAAGAAAAACTAACAGGTCTGTGAGAGCCGGAATTCTTACTGGTTGGTAGGTGATCAAATACTTATGTCATGCAATAAAATGCAAATTAATTACTTAAAAATCATACAATGTGATTTTCTGGATTTTTGTTTTAGATTCCGCCTCTCACAGTTGAAGTGTACCTATGATAAAACATTACAGACCTCTACATGCTTTGTAAGTAGGAAAACCTGCAAAATCGGCAGTGTATCAAATACTTGTTCTCCCCACTGTATCTGTGCTTTCTTGAGCAGGGGGACCTTGCGGGCGCTGCAGGATTTCAGTCCTTCACGGCGTAGTGTGTTACCAATTGTTTTCTTAGTGACTATGGTCCCAGCTGCCTTGAGATCATTGACAAGATCCTCCCGTGTAGTTCTGGGCTGATTCCTCACCGTTCTCATGATCATTGCAACTCCACGAGGTGAGATCTTGCATGGAGCCCCAGGCCGAGGGAGATTGACAGTTATTTTGTGTTTCTTCCATTTGCGAATAATCGCACCAACTGTTGTCACCTTCTCACCAAACTGCTTGGCGATGGTCTTGTAGCCCATTCCAGCCTTGTGTAGGTCTACAATCTTGTCCCTGACATCCTTGGAGAGCTCTTTGGTCTGGCCATGGTGGAGAGTTTGGAATCTGATTGATTGATTGCTTCTGTGGACAGGTGTCGTTTATACAGGTAACAAACTGAGATTAGGAGCACTCCCTTTTAAGAGTGTGCTCCTAATCTCAGCTCGTTACCTGTATAAAAGACACCTAGGAGCCAGAAATCTTTCTGATTGAGAGGGGGTCAAATACTTATTTCCCTCATTAAAATGCAAATCAATTTATAACATTTTTGATATGCGTTCTTCTGGATTTTTTTGTTGTTATTCTGTCTCTCACTGTTCAAATAAACCTACCATTAAAATTATAGACTGATCATTTCTTTGTCAGTGGGCAAACATACAAAATCAGCAGGGGATTTTCCCTCACTGTACATACATGTATATGTTTGTGTAGTGCCTTGGAAGTATTAATCTCCCTTGGCATTTTTCCTATTTTGTTGCATTACAACCTGTAATTTAATGGATTTTTATATGGATTTCATGTAATGGACATACACAAAAGTCCAAATTGGTGAAGTGAAAAAAATAAAATAAAACTTTTTTCAAAAAATTCAAAAGAATAAATAACAGAAAAGTGGTGCGTGCATATGTATTCACCCCCTTTGCTATGAAGCCCCTAAATAAGATCTGGTGCAACCAATTACCTTCAGAAGTAACATAATTAGTTAAATAAAGTCCACCTGTGTGCAATCTAAGTGTCACATGATCTCAGTATATACACTGCTCAAAAAAATAAAGGGAACACTTAAACAACACCTCCTAGATCTGAATGAATGAAATAATCTTATTAAATACTTTTTTCTTTACATAGTTGAATGTGCTGACAACAAAATCACACAAAAATTATCAATGGAAATCAAATTTATCAACCCATGGAGGTCTGGATTTGGAGTCACCCTCAAAATTAAAGTGGAAAACCACACTACAGGCTGATCCAACATTGATGTAATGTCCTTAAAACAAGTCAAAATGAGGCTCAGTAGTGTGTGTGGCCTCCACGTGCCTGTATGACCTCCCTACAATGCCTGGGCATGCTCCTGATGAGGTGGCGGATGGTCTCCTGAGGGATCTCCTCCCAGACCTGGACTAAAGCATCCGCCAACTCCTGGACAGTCTGTGGTGCAACGTGGCGTTGGTGGATGGAGCGAGACATGATGTCCCAGATGTGCTCAATTGGATTCAGGTCTGGGGAACAGGCGGGCCAGTCCATAGCATCAATGCCTTCCTCTTGCAGGAACTGCTGACACACTCCAGCCACATGAGGTCTAGCATTGTCTTGCATTAGGAGGAACTTAGGGCCAACCGCACCAGCATATGGTCTCACAAGGGGTCTGAGGATCTCATCTTGGTACCTAATGGCAGTCAGGCTACCTCTGGCGAGCACATGGAGGGCTGTGCGGCCCCCCAAAGAAATGCCACCCCACACCATGACTGACCCACCGCCAAACCGGTCATGCTGGAGGATGTTGCAGGCAGCAGAACGTTCTCCACGGCGTCTCCAGACTCTGTCACGTCTGTCACATGTGCTCAGTGTGAACCTGCTTTCATCTGTGAAGAGCACAGGGCGCCAGTGGCGAATTTGCCAATCTTGGTGTTCTCTGGCAAATGCCAACGTCCTGCACGGTGTTGGGCTGTAAGCACAACCCCCACCTGCGGACGTCGGGCCCTCATACCACCCTCATGGAGTCTGTTTCTGACCGTTTGAGCAGACACATGCACATTTGTGGCCTGCTGGAGGTCATTTTGCAGGGCTCTGGCAGTGCTCCTCCTGCTCCTCCTTGCACAAAGGCGGAGGTAGCGGTCCTGCTGCTGGGTTGTTGCCCTCCTACGGCCTACTCCACGTCTCCTGATGTACTGGCCTGTCTCCTGGTAGCGCCTCCATGCTCTGGACACTACGCTGACAGACACAGCAAACCTTCTTGCCACAGCTCGCATTATTGTGCCATCCTGGATGAGCTGCAATACCTGAGCCACTTGTGTGGGTTGTAGACTCCGTCTCATGCAACCACTAGAGTGAAAGCACCGCCAGCATTCAAAAGTGACCAAAACATCAGCCAGGAAACATAGGAACTGAGAAGTGGTATGTGGTCACCACCTGCAGAACCACTTCTTTATTGGGGGTGTCTTGCTAATTGCCTATAATTTCCACCTGTTGTCTATTCCATTTGCACAACAGCATGTGAAATTTATTGTCAATCAGTGTTGCTTCCTAAGTGGACAGTTTGATTTCACAGAAGTGTGATTGACTTGGAGTTACATAGTGTTGTTTAATTGTTCCCTTTATTTTTTGAGCAGTGTATATACACACACCTGTTCAGAAAGGCCCCAAAGTCTGCAACACCACTAAGCAAGGGGCACCACCAAGCAAGTGGCACCATGAAGACCAAAGAGCTCTCCAAACAGGTCAGGGACAAAGTTGTGGAGAAGTACAGATCAGGGTTGGGTTATAAAAAATATCCAAAACTTTGAACATCCCACGGAGCACCATTAAATCCATTATTTAAAAAATTGAAAGAATATGGCATCACAACAAACCTGCCAAGAGAGGGCCGCCCACCAAAACTCACGGACCAGGCAAGGAGGGCATTAATCAGAGAGGCAACAAAGAGACCAAAGATAACCCTGAAGGAGCTGCAAAGCTCCACAGCGGAGATTGGAGTATCTGTCCATAGGACCACTTTAAGCCGTACACTCCACAGAGCTGGGCTTTACAGAAGAGTGTCCAGAAAAAATCCATTGCTTAAAGAAAAAAATAAGCAAACACATTTGGTGTTTACCAAAAGGCATGTGGGATACTCCCCAAACATATGGAAGAAGGTACTCTGGTCAGATGAGACTAAAATTGAGCTTTTTAGCCATCAAAGGAAAACGCTATGTCTGGCGCAAACCCAACACCTCTCATCACCCCAAGAACACCATGAAGCATGGTGGTGACAGCATCATGCTGTGGGGATGTTTTTCCATCGGCAGGGACTGCGAAACTGGTCAGAATTGAAGGAATGATGGTTGGCACTAAATACAGGGAAATTCTTGAGGGAAACCTGTTTCAGTCTTCCAGAGATTTGAGACTGGGACGGAGGTTCACCTTCCAGCAGGACAATGACCCTAAGCATACTGCTAAAGCAACACTCGAGTGGTTTAAGGGGAAACATTTAAATGTCTTGGAATGGCCTAGTCAAAGCCCAGACCTCAATCCAATTGAGAATCTGTGGTATGACTTAAAGATTGCTGCAGCTGGAGCAGTTTTGCCTTGAAGAATGGGTAAATATCCCAGTGGCTTATAGAGACATACCCCAAGAGACGTGTAGCTGTAATTGCTGTAAAAAGGTGGCTCTACAAAGTATTGACTTTGGGGGGGTGAATAGTTATGCACGCTCAGGTTCTGTTCTTTTGTCTTGTTTCTTTCACAATAAAAAATATTTTGCATCTTCAAAGTGGTAGGCATGTTGTGTAAATCAAAAGATACAAACCCCCAAAAAATCTATTTTAATTCCAGGTTGTAAGGCAACAAAATAGGAAAAATGCCAAGGGGGGTGAACACTTTCGCAAGCCACTGTATATGTATATATACAGTACCAGTCAAAAGTTTGGAAAAACCTACTCATTCAAGGGATTTTCTTTATTTTTACTATTTTCTACATTGTATAATAATCGTGAAGACATCAAAGGTCCCACATATGCTGAGCACTTGTTGGCTGCTTTTCCTTCACTCTGCCATCCGACTCATCCCAAACTGGCCTATGGTAAAACTAATTACAAAAAAAATGTTTTGTTCCAGATGTGTCATCTGTGCACAGAATAATCACCAAGGTAGACAGAGAGCACCCCAGGGGGAATATCCCCTGGCAAAATATCCAGTCCAGCAATTGGAAATTGATTTTATAGAGTTAGCACGGAGCATAGGTAGAAATTGGGTACAATGCTTATCAATAATATGAATGATCATTAGGAGAACCCCAGATAAAAATGGATTGTCCCCATTCGAGAAAGAGTTTGGTAGACCATATAGAATGCCCGAATTGGGAGGGCCAGAGCAAGCTGAAATAGAAGTAGAACATACCTTAGCAGAACACATGAGAAGATGATTTGTTAACCACACCCGTATGTCAAATATGTTGTGCCCTACAGGTGAGCTAAGAGACAAGGTGACTCACTCTATCCAACCCCGGGACTGGGTGTGGATCCAATCGTTGAAAAGGAAAGACTGGAAGCAGCCCTGCTGGAAAGGACCCTATCAGGTTCTATTGGTCACAGCTTTTGCCATTAGAATAGCCGAAAGAGCAACCTGGGTCCACGTTACCCACTGCAAAAAGGTAGGAACACATACAAACTCTGCTGATCACACACACACTATCCCAACCTTTTATCACTGTGTGTGTGCTCTTAGAAGTGTGAGTATGGGGTGGAACCTTGCAGGAAACCCACGGGAAAGAGGGGGTTGGCGGTTCTTGGGAATATGGGGGACCCTGAGCTGCATGATAGTCTTGACAATTTTCTTGATATATCAAGATCCACCACCTCCAGGCACCAATTCTATTAAGTCCCCACCATTGTTAAGAAATAAAAGAGAGGCAACTCAACATACTGACCATCAAGGAAGAGTGTCTCATAAAATAGGAGTTAGACCAGGGTAAGATTGTGGATTCAAATGAACCATTAGACAATTCCCTAATCGATGGGGATCAGGTGGTCGACAAACTGCTTGTTATAGTAGGGCACTATACCTCTGTTCAGGACCCACTGCTGCCTGTTCTTTGGCTCAGGTGTTTAAACGTTCTAACTCCTGGGGAGTACCAGTGTTAATGGCACATGGATGTAAGTCAGTAGTTAATGTTACTGACCTGGGTTCAGAGGCACAGGAGAAACGTTTGAATCTCACAGCACCTGTAGCCGATGTGTGGTGGGCATGCACCAGTAAAGGTTATATAAGACTGCCAAAAGGGTTGGTAGGTACCTGCGCCCCCATTCTACTAGTTCAACCAGTTAGGATTAGCCACCAGAAGCCAAGTAAAGGGTTAAACAGACATAAGAGGAGTTTATCTCTGAATGAGAATTGTCATATCTTGATGGATGCGATTGGAATTCCTAGGGGAGTCCCTGATGAATATAAAGCTATGAATCAAGTAGGGGAAGGTTTTACAACGACATTCTTTTGGTGGGTAGCGATCAATTATATCTATTATAATTAGCAACGATTCGTAAACCAGACTAGAGATACGGTGAACGGAATCTCAGATCAGTGATCCACCACCTCCCTCATGACCGGGCAAAATAGGTTGGCTCCAGTGGCGGCTCCTGAAAAAATTCTCAGGAGGGGCAATTTTTCTGATGATTTAGGTGACCTACACACATTTAAAAAAAGATATGTCCAGCAACAACATGAAGACAGGGGTAGCATATAAGTCAATACCAGAAGCATTTATTGACTGATCTCAAAAGTGTTGGCTTACAAAATCAAAATAAGTTATCACAGTAAAAATAATCAAGGGAGTTCTTTCACATTCCTCAACACTGCATAAACAATATGCATTTCCATAAACAAATGAAATAAGAATGAAAACAGAATTTGAAAGTAATTTCTAGAAAAGGTAAACACAGCTATCTGTATGGCTTTGTAAAAATGAACAACCATATTCTGGCCAATTGTATAGATTTGTAAATATGAACAACCATATTCTGGCCAATTGTATAGATTTGTAAAAATGAACATGAACAGATTTTTATTTGTATTACTTTTTTTAAAATGAAAAAAAAAACTATTTTAAACAACATCAACTGTGAACTGATTTGGGCGTGTGTGTGTTAAAGAGACAGACAGGGAGGGACAAAGAGAGAGAGAGGCTACATTACTTGTACTGAAAGTGTTCTCTTCTCTGTTTCAATACAGCAAAGCGTTCAATGACTTTCTCATTGAAATCAGGCATGCTGAGGACTAGTTCCCTCTCCATGGAAAGCATGGCCAGTGCATTCAGACGTTCCTGGCCCATTGAATTTCGCAGGAATGTCTTAACTCGTGTCAAAGTTGAGAAACATCTCTCAGCTTCAGCTGTTGTCATGGGAGTAGTTATGAGGATGTTCAACAGAGTCACAGTCTCAGAGAACGTCTCCTGGAGGTTGTAGCTCATGAGAACCTGGTACAGTGCCAGTGCACCACAGCCTCCCTTGAATTCAGGATTCTCATAGATCAGAGATAGTTCTGTCTTGAGCTTTGCCTTGCTCAGCATGGGGTATGCATTCACAGTGGCATTCAGAGCCTCATCAGGAAATGAATGGCAGTACCTTTCAAACATGTCTGCTTGCAGTAAGGTAGCACTCACAAGGTGGCCAGAGAAAGAGAACCTTTCTTTGGTGTGATCCAGGATGGTGTTGCAGACCTCTTCAGACAGCCTCTGCTTCTCCTCTTTTCTCAAAGCTGTTCTGGGTCTTTTGGCTCCTGTTGCTTCTTGCAGCTGCTGTTGAGAGGAGTCCCTGAAGGCAAACAGACCAATGTGTTTGTTGGCTTTGTACAGTATTGTTGTCTATGTGATGCACAGGTATATGCAATGTATCCATGTATAGTACAAATACTTAAGTTCCACTTAAAATGGGCAGGGATGCATAAAGTCTTTAGTGTTTAAGTTAGCCTTTGTGTCTCACATAGCCTGGATGTTCAGCACAGTATACAGTGGTGCTCATAAGCTTATGATCCCATGCTAAAGTTGACTAAAAAGAGGAATAAAAAAGAAAAGAAAATTGGTGTCCTTAAAGGTTGGATTTTCCAACTTTTTTAATTAAGTCATTAAGATCAATTTCCAAAAGATGATTTTTTTATGTTTTTATTCCTCTTTTAGTCAACTTTAGCATGGGATCATAAGCTTATGAGCACCACTGCACAGTACACATAGTATATAAAATAAGATAGATTACACCACTGGCCATATATAATGAGAATAATGTGATTTCAAACACAAATGCAGTCTCCTTTCATGCATACATTTTCAAATAAAGCTCTGCTTTGAGAAAGATCGAATGATATTGTTTAATCTTACCTTATGGCCTGCACACTGCTTGTGAAGCTGTCGAGGGCACGTTTGATAAAGACAGCATCGATGTCCTTCTTCTGTAGCTTCTGGTACAGAATGTCGACGTGGGGCATGATTTTGTGAAAAAGCCGCAGGAAAAAAATAAAATCTTCATCATGTAGCATCCTCACGTAACCAGATGCCTCTCTCACAGTAAGCTGGTCAAATGAACCCAATGAACCCGTCCGGATGGCTTCAAAACATTCTATGAGGTCGTCTCGATTCTCGTAGACAGTTTTCACGACTCTGCTTAGTAGAAACCTGTTGAATTATTAAATTTGGTCTGGGAGGTCCTAATTGTTTCGTTGCCAATTTATCTTGATTTGTTCGCCGACAAAAAAGGAACTTCTTTCAAAGAGACAATCGAGTTGGACTGAAGCCTAGCCATTTTGATAGTAGTAGTGAATTGATTGAGGCTGCTACCTGGTCTTTTCTTAGTTACGTTCATTCGTGGTTACGTTATGTATGACGAAAGCGCGTAAGTGCAAGCCCACAGACACCCATAGAGAATGTATTGAAAGCTTTGAAATGTGAAACAAATAGATTTTACATGACAGGCTATGAGAGACTTCTGGGCGATTTTCAACCTGACTGAAATCGCCCAAAAAACGGGCGGGGCCATTTGAAGCACGACTTTAGCCTGATTTGACATTTAGTGGCTGGCAGATCAGACGTGAACACTGATAACTGCTGTTGCCGTGATATAATTTTTTATAAATTTATTTAAAAAAAATATTTTTTATTTTTATTTTTATTTTTTTATAATTGATTAGAAAAAAAATCCCTTCCTTTTCCCGTTTGGCAGTGCGTCGCCCATATCGCCCTATTGAACAAGCCGTCCCTGGTTGGCTCTCGATATGCTATTGGCAGAAAAAGGTGGGGTCGGCAGAATGGTGGGCAGCCATTGCTGCACTTTCATACCAAATAATACAGCCCCAGATGGGACGGTATCAAAAGCTATAGCTGGGTTAACAACTTTAAGTGAGGAATGGACTGAGAATTCTGGGGTTAATACCTCTGTGACCAGAGGGTTTGATGAAATCCTTGGATAATGGAAAACTATTGTAGCTACTGTCTTGGGAGCTGCTATAACCTGTACAGTGGGGAGAACAAGTATTTGATACACTGCCGATTTTGCAGGTTTTCCTACTTACAAAGCATGTAGAGGTCTGTAATTTTTATCATAGGTACACTTCAACGGTGAGAGACGGAATCTAAAACAAAAATCCAGAAAATCACATTGTATGATTTTTAAGTAATTAATTTGCATTTTATTGCATGACATAAGTATTTGATCACCTACCAACCAGTAAGAATTCATGCTCTCACAGACCTGTTAGTTTTTCTTTAAGAAGCCCTCCTGTTCTCCACTCATTACCTGTAATAACTGCACCTGTTTGAACTCGTTACCTGTATAAAAGACACCTGTCCACACACTCAATCAAACAGACTCTAACCTCTCCACAATGGCCAAGACCAGAGAGCTGTGTAAGGACATCAGGGATAAAATTGTAGACCTGCACAAGGCTGGGATGGGCTACAGGACAATAGGCAAGCAGCTTGGTGAGAAGGCAACAACTGTTGGCGCAATTATTAGAAAATGGAAGAAGTTGAAGATGACGGTCAATCACCCTCGGTCTGGGGCTCCATGCAAGATCTCACCTCGTGGGGCATCAATGATCATGAGGAAGGTGAGGGATCAGCCCAGAACTACACGGCAGGACCTGGTCAATGACCTGAAGAGAGCTGGGACCACAGTCTCAATGAAAACCATTAGTAACACACTACGCTGTCATGGATTAAAATCCTGCAGTGCACGCAAGGTCCCCCTGCTCAAGCCAGCGCATGTCCAGGCCCATCTGAAGTTTGCCAATGACCATCTGGATGATCCAGAGGAGGAATGGGAGAAGGTCATGTGGTCTGATGAGACAAAAATAGAGCTTTTTGGTCTAAACTCCACTCGCCGTGTTTGGCGGAAGAAGAAGGATGAGTACAACCCCAAGAACACCATCCCAACCGTGAAGCATGGAGGTGGAAACATCATTCTTTGGGGATGCTTTTCTGCAAAGGGGACAGGACGACTGCACCGTATTGAGGGGAGGATGGATGGGGCCATGTATCGCGAGATCTTGGCCAACAACCTCCTTCCCTCAGTAAGAGCATTAAAGATGGGTCGTGGCTGGGTCTTCCAGCATGACAACGACCCGAAACACACAGCCAGGGCAACTAAGGAGTGGCTCCATAAGAAGCATCTCAAGGTCCTGGAGTGGCCTAGCCAGTCTCCAGACCTGAACCCAATAGAAAATCTTTGGCGGGAGCTGAATTCCATAATGCCCAGCGACAGCCCCGAAACCTGAAGGATCTGGAGAAGGTATGTATGGAGGAGTGGGCCAAAATCCCTGCTGCAGTGTGTGCAAACCTGGTCAAGACCTACAGGAAACGTATGATCTCTGTAATTGCAAACAAAGGTTTCTGTACCAAATATTAAGTTCTGCTTTTCTGATGTATCAAATACTTATGTCATGCAATAAAATGCAAATTAATTACTTAAAAATCATACAATGTGATTTTCTGGATTTTTGTTTTAGATTCCGTCTCTCACAGTTGAAGTGTACCTATGATTAAAATTACAGACCTCTACATGCTTTGTAAATAGGAAAACCTGCAAAATCGGCAGAGTATCAAATACTTGTTCTCCCTACTGTATGGGTATGCTTGTATTATGTGGTTCTCATCTTATTCCCTGTGTCCGAGGTTTGGTGAGCAAAGCGTTTGAGAATGCGAAGACCAAGCAGATGGTGAGGTATGGACCCATTCCAGACTCAGACCAATGGGATGAACACTACATGCCTCCAGGACTGGTGGACGATGCTGACCAATTCGATCCTGAATCTCCCAGATTAGATGAGACCATTTTTGCTTAGAAATGTGTTCTGGGATCATGTTATGAAGACTATAATGAACATTTCCAAAGTAAGAGTTATAGTTGGATGTTGTGTTTGATCTCTTCAGTTAATGTGGATTTGAATATTAAAATGTTTTTCTTGGTTTATGTGTTTTTAAATGTTAGTCAAGGGTGGATTGATAGAGAAATTATATAAGTTAAATGACTAAAAGTTAAAACAACCACCCAATTGTGTTCTCTTGTAGTTAGGCAAGCAGAAGTGTAAACGTTGAAACCAATAACGGGAGACCAGTTTCCAAAACAGATGTCCCCACACAGGGAGGGGGAGTGAGAGGCTTGCAGAATATTGTGAGAACGCGATAACTATGTATGGGAATAGTGAAAAAATGCAGCCTGCCTGAGTAAGGAGTAGCCTATGATAAGAACGTGTGTGTGTGTGTGTGTGTGAGTATAAAAAGACTGTGCTACCATTTTTGGGGCAGAGCTCTCATGAATAAAAGACTGATCTAATGCAGAAATGAGACTTTGTTTAATTCATTATTAACTAGAGACTTACAACCTCTGGGAATTATTAAAAGCTTGAGAAGTAGTTGACTTCAACCATTGAGATAACAAAATTCTCGTGACAAAGGCCTGATTCACATAGTCCCCTCTGAACAGTTGATGTTGAGATGTGTCTGTTACTTGAACTCTGTGAAGCATTTCGTAGGGCAGCAATCTGAGGTGCAGTTAACTCTAATGAACTTATCCTCTGCAGCAGAGGTAACTCTGGGTCTTCCTTTCCTGTGGTGGTCCTCATGAGAGCCAGTTTCATCATAGCGCTTGATGGTTTTTGCGACTGCACTTGAAGAAACTTTCAAGGTTCTTGAAATGTTCCGAATTGACTGACATTCATGTCTTAAAGTAAAGTAATGATGGACTGTCATTTCTCTTTGCTTATTTGAGCTGTTCTTGCCATAATATTGACCTGATCTTTTACCAAATAGGGCTGTCTTCTGTACACCACCCCTACCTTGTCACAACACAACTGATTGGCTCAAACGCATTATTCCTCAAATTAACTTTTAACAAGGCACACCTGTTAATTGAAATGCATTCCAGGTGACTACCACATGAAGCTCGTTGAGAGAATGCCAAGAGTGTGCAAAGCTGTCATCAAGGCAAAGGGTGGCTACTTTGAAGAATCTCAAATATAAAATATATTTTGATTTGTTTAACACTTTTTTCTTACTACAGTACATGATTCCATATGTGTTATTTCATAGTTTATGTCTTCACTACTATTCTACAATGTAGAAAATTGTTTAAAAAACTTTTGACTGGTCTGTACAAATACACATGCACACACATTTTCCTTATAAATAATGCTGACATACTCACTTCTCAAACTTGTGTATCTGCTCATCATTGAAGGGAAGCTCTAGGACAATCACATAGATGTATTAAGCACACAACACACAGGAGATACATGTTAGACATGCAAGGGCCCACACACACGCATGCATGCGCACTCACACACACACACACACACACACAACGTACTTCCAGTCAGTCGGTCTTTGCGATACTGCTGGTGAATGGCCATGATCTTCTCTAGAAAGACCTCCATCTTCTGGATGCTGTAGAGGTCAGAGTCCACATCAGACCCCATTTTAACCCCAGCTCTCTGCACACTACAATCCCTTTGCCCAGAGTCCTTGTATAGATCTTTCTATAGATGTGAATAAGGGACAGTTATAAACATTAGGAAGAAAGTCTCACCTCTTGTCCTCAGACAGATTTTCAGAGTGTTTGGCCAGTTCTACGTGAAGGTGTTTTAGACGGGTCTGGAACTCCCGGATCCCCCTGGTGTACACTGGCAGGTTCTCCCTGATCTACATGGAGAGAAAATGGACAAACAAGTCCAACACCAGCCAAGATCAAGGACCCTTCCCATCCCCACCACGCAACACCCTTCCCCAGTCAGTTTCAACTGAATTGGCACCTTAATTGGGGAGGACAGGCTCATGGTAATGACTGGAGCGGAATTAATGGAATGGTATCAAATACATCCAACACATGGTTTCCAGGTGTTTGAGGCCATTCCATTTGCTCTGTTCCGGCCATTATTATGTGCCGTTCTCCCCTCAGCAGTCTCCTGTGGTTTCAATAGTATATCTCTCACCAGCCGCAGCTTCAATGGGAAACTGGCCTCTGGGGCGTCAATGGGAAACTGGCCTCTGCAAGACGAGAGGATGGGAGGACAGGATGAGAGGAGAGGATGAGAGGAGGACATGAGGCACGGTGATAGATAAATTAAAGTATTGCTACAACTGGTTTAGGTGTTCATTGCTCACAATGTTACAATGACTGAGATTGTAAGTGTTGGTATGTGACTGTGTGTATGTGGTCTGTCACTCACAGTGTATGTAGTCTGCGCTCAGAGCTGTGGCAGGACTGCAGTCTCATGTCGACCGTGCTGATACCGAGCATCGCGTCGCCACACTCCCTACGCACCTTCTCGCTGGGAGTGGGGGGGGGGGACAGAGAGGAGAGCATCAATCATGGCTGATTGGTGGGATGTTGCTGGTTTGTTCTAACGGTATGTGTGTATCTCACATGAAGCTGTAGTATCCATGTAGGAGCACCTCTCTGTGTGTGTGTAAGGAACGCATTATCCTCACATACTGATGGACCACTCCTACTATCACCTAGACAGGAGAAAAGAGAGGGATGAGAGGAGGAGAATGGGAGAGAGGAGGGAAAAGAGGGGGGTTGATTAAGAGTGATTCACTAAATAGAAAAACACCGCCATCAACAGATGCATTTACATTTACATCATTTAGCAGACGCTCTTATCCAGAGCGACTTACAAATTGGTGCATTCACCTTATGATAGCCAGTGGGACAACCACTTTCCAATTTTTATTTTATTTTTTTCTTTCAAATATTTTAATGTTTTATTTTTAGACTATATAAAACATATTTTTATTTATTTTTTGTATTTTATTTTTTGTTGGGGGGGGGGGGGTAGAAGGATTACTTTTATACTATCCCAGGTATTCCTTAAAGAGGTAGGGTTTCAAGTGTCTCCGGAAGGTGGTCAGTGACTCTGCTGTCCTGGCGTCGTGGGGGAGCTTGTTTCACCATTGGGGTGCCAGAGCAGTGAACAGTTTTGACTGGGCTGAGCGGGAACTGTGCTTCTACAGAGGTAGGGGGACCAGCAGGCCAGAGGTGGAAGAACGCAATGCCCTCGTTTGGGTGTAGGGACTGATCAGAGCCTGAAGGTAAGGAGGTGCCGATCATTCAGTTGGGGTTTTAACTGTCTCTTCCAGTTGGTCAAACAATGCTGGATCCCATGACTCACGTGTGTGGAGTGACACACCTACCTTGGAGAAAGAGTAGTCAGCCACAACGTCAAACCGGGATGGGATAATGGGCATCTCCGCTACAGAAGACAAAACACATTATTTAAAGGGTTTTAATCCATTAGAAACACAATATTAATGTGTGTGTGTGTGTGTGTTTGTGGCAGAGAGGTGAAGAGGCCCCTATACCATTTATATGAGTAGTGGGGTAGACACAAGGGACCCCTGTAATATCACATCACCCAGGGGGCTACTGAGGAGAACTGGTGAGCAGAATGTGTGTGTGTGTGTGAGGTAGAAAGTGTGGTAGAGATGGTAGTGGCTAGGGGATGTTGGATGTTTTAGGTTTTTTGGGGGGGATAGTGATTTAAGGGTCTGGGCCAAAGGGGCCAGGAGGATCAGCTTACATTCGCTGTAGGGGAGTCCAGCGTGTGTCTCTGGGGCGCGGCTGAGCAGCAGTAGGGGCTGGGAGGGCGAGGTCGGGGGGAAGTTGACCACCTTCATAGAGCCCTCCAGGGAAAGGTCATGACCCAGGAACAGGAAGTGCTGTTGCTCCAGCCCCACCCCCGTCTGAGACGCCACCTCCTCACAGAAGACGGCCGCCCTGGGAGACGGGAGAGGTGTGGGGGCACAGGTGGGTGTGAGTAAAGACTGGCAAGTGTGTGTGTGTGTGTGTGTGTGAGAGTGTGTGTGTGTGTGTGTACACTGTACGTGTGTGTGTGTGTGTTTGGGTGTAGACTCACGTGTTGTAGTGGTGTATGTATATGCGGTGAGTTGCGGCCTGTTGCAGGGAGAACAGATGGACTGAGACTCTCTGTAGTATGTCTGTGGTGGCAGAAAAAAACTGGTCAAATGCCCAACACCTCTCCTGGTCTGCCTCCAATATACCAGCTAACACTGGCACTAGCTGACCACTCAGACCCCTACACACAGGGGGGAGAGAAGAGAAGAAGTGGAAGAATGAGGAGAGGGATTTGGTAAAAAGAGAGTGAGGGACTAAAGGTCTGACACAAACACAGAGGTACTGACTTTGAGAGCTGGCAGCTGTGGGGTAGGTGGTAGCTCCACTGTATAGGTCCGTCATTGACCCTCTGGACTCCAGCAATGGCCCCTACCGGCTTCTCTGTGGTGATCTTATACCTACACGGCAAGGAGAGGGGGAGCAGAGGAGAGGACACTAGCTATTTATTGTACCGTCCTGTTTCAGCTGGTGTTGTGTTTTGATGATTCCCAAATAAATAAAATAGCAATAACTTGTTAATTTCAATGTAATTACAATTGACCCATAGTAATTACATACACACTAACTGTTCGAGCTATGAAACACACAACAAACACAGACTTACATGGTGGGTTTGTTCTTGCGGGGTCCTCCGTAGGGTGTGAAGGGTAAAGAACCGGTGGCAGCGTGGTAAAACGTCACTCCAATACTCCACAGGTCAACACTCACACCATAGGTCTTCTGCTGGGGTTTCCGCAGCACTGCGCGCTCATACATGTCTGGGTGCTACACACACGCGCACACACGCTAAATACCACAGCCTGCCTGTCACACCCTGGCTCTGGGACTCTATTTGTTGAGCCAGGGTGTGTTCATTCTATGTGTTTATTTTCTATGTTGGGGGTTCTAGTTCTTCATTTTCTATGTTTGCCTGAGTGACTCCCAATCAGAGGCAACGAGTTCAGCTGTTGGCTGGTTGTCTCTGATTGGGAGCCATATTTAAACTGTCTGTTTTTCACTTTGTGTTTGTGGGTTTTTGTTCCGTGTTGGTCATTGTTACCAAGGACGTTACGAGTCGTTTGTTGTTTTGTTTCGTGCTTTAATTAAATAAAGTAACATGTTCGTTCATCACGCTGCGCATTGGTCTACTTCTCTCCCTGACGATCGTGACAGAAAAACCCACCAAAACTGGATCAAGCAGCGTGACGAGCAGAGAGGATGGACTTGGGAGGAGATGAGTGCGAGTCTGGCAAGAGGGATGGAGGCCTTGGCCACGGGTAGGAGTGAAGCCCATACATTTTTTAGGGGGGGGCTAACGCCGTGGAAGACGGGGCAGCAGGAGGACGCCAGGTTACGGGAGTCACTGGTCACCAGGGGGAAGGAGGTTGTAGAGGCACGGCGAGAGGTACTGGCGTGTGTTGCCAGTCCGGTCCGGCCTGTTCCTGATCCCCACGTAGGGCCAGTGGTGTGTGTTCCCAGTACGGTCCGGCCTGTTCCTGCCACTCGCACCAAGCCTACGGTGTGCGTCGCCAGCCCAGCCCGGCCTGTCCCTGCTCCACGCACCAAGCCTACGGTGTGCGTCGCCAGCCCAGTCCGGCCTGTCCCTGCTCCACGCACCAAGCCTACGGTGCGAGTCGTCAGCCTGGTCCAGCCCGTTCCTGCCACTCGCACCAAGTCTACGGTGCGCATCGCCAGCCCGGCCCGGCCTGTTCCTGCCACTCGCACCAAGTCTACGGTGCGAGTCGTCAGGCCCGTTCCGGCTCCACGCACCAAGCCAGGGGTGCGCATCGTCAGCCCGGTCCGGCCCGTTGCTGATCCACGCACCAAGCCAGGGGTGCGAGTCGTCAGTCCGGTGAGGCCCGTTCCGGCTCCACGCACCAAGCCAGGGATGCGCATCGTCAGCCCGGTCCGGCCCGTTGCTGATCCACGCACCAAGCCAGGGGTGCGCATCGTCAGCCAGGTCCGGTCCTTTCCTGCCTCACGCACCAAGCCAGTGGTGCGCGTCGTCTGTCCGGCACAACCCGTGCCTGGGTCACCGGTGCCTAACCAGGTACCGGTCAACGGCTCCACTAAGGAGTTGAAGCTAACCGTTCCTGCTACGTCCAGTCCAGCTCCAGTCAGCGGGGCCAGACCAGACCAGGGGCGCTATGGGGGGTTTGTTGGAGGGTGGTGGGCAAGCCCGGAGCCAGAACCGCCGCCGAGGAGGAATGCCCACCCAGCCCTCCCCTGTTTTGCTCGTATTGAGGCGCGGTCGCAGTCCGCGCCTTTAGGGGGGGGTACTGTCACACCCTGGCTCTGGGACTCTATTTGTTGAGCCAGGGTGTGTTCATTCTATGTGTTTATTTTCTATGTTGGGGGTTCTAGTTCTTCATTTTCTATGTTTGCCTGAGTGACTCCCAATCAGAGGCAACGAGTTCAGCTGTTGGCTGGTTGTCTCTGATTGGGAGCCATATTTAAACTGTCTGTTTTTCACTTTGTGTTTGTGGGTTTTTGTTCCGTGTTGGTCATTGTTACCAAGGACGTTACGAGTCGTTTGTTGTTTTGTTTCGTGCTTTAATTAAATAAAGTAACATGTTCGTTCATCACGCTGCGCATTGGTCTACTTCTCTCCCTGACGATCGTGACACTGCCCTAAATACCATAGCCTGCCCTAAATACCATAGCCTGCCCTAAATACCATAGCCTGCCCTACCTTAAGTTATCTGCTAAGACTTATGAAAAACTGCACGCTCAGACATGTCTGAGAGAACATTCAATTAAATCTCTCCTCTCCGACCTGTTGTTGTTGTCTATAACGGTTCTGTACTTTGTCATGTATTTGTACGTTTTATGTGGACCCCAGGAAGAGTAGCTACAGCGTGTGCAGTAGCTAATGGGGTTCCTAATAAATTAAACTGTCTCTTACCCTTCTCCTCTTCTCCCCATAGCCTCCCTGTCTTCTCTCCTCCACTACCTCTCCTCTTTACTCCCTCGGTACACCTCTCCTCCCTCTCTCACCAGGTATTCCTCTGTTCCGTAGAGGGAGACAAACTTCTCATCATCCTCTAGTTCTCTGGCCGCTCCGAAGTCTGTTAGCTTATAGATGGACCTCCCGTCCTCTCCCACCTGACGAATGATGTTCCCAGGCTTAATGTCCCGATGCACCACCCCGTTCTCACGCAGATGGTTCATCCCGTGCACTAGAAGATATAAGATGAATGGTTCATCCAAATGATTGGGGGAGGGGGCACCTTCTCCCCTCATCTCCAGGCCCCTAACCCCTCTACCTCTCTACCCCTCCACCCACACACACTCACCCACACACTGTAGTACTATGAGGAACTCTGGTTCTGGAAGACCGAAGGCGTTCTCTGGCTCCTCCAGCAGACTGAGCAGACAGCCTCCTGAACAATACTCCATCACCAACACCTTCTGTTTACTGCTCAGCTAGAGACAGAGAGAGATGGGGGGTTTACGAAAGTAAAAAAACAGTTTCTTGCTACGCCTCTTCTCCTCTCCTCCCGCCTCCCCCCCCGCCCCCCCCCATCCTTACCTCCTCCACAGAGAAGAGCTTGACGATGTTGTTGTGGTTGAGTCTCCTGTGCATCTCAAATTCTCTTATCTGAACCTTGTACGGACGACTGTAGCTCATCAGGTTAAACACCTTCACCGCAACCTGCTCCCCTGTCTTCTACACACACACACACACACAAAGTTAGTTATCAAAAGTTAGTTAGTTAGTTAGCTATCGCATGACATCTCACTCACTCTTTGATGTGTTTGATCTACACTAAACAAAAATATAAACGCAGCATGTAAAGTGTTGGTCCCATGTTTCATTAGCTGAAATAAAAGATCCCAGAAATGTTCTGCTTATTTCTCTCAAATGTTGTGCACAAATTTGTTTACATCCCTGTTAGTGAGCATTTCTCCTTTTCCAAGATAATCCATCCACCTGTGTCACGACTTCCGCCGAGGCTGCCTCCCCTCCTTGTTCGGGCAGGCTTCGGCGTTCGTCGTCACCGGCTTACTAGCCACTGCCGCTCCATTATTCATCATTCCATTTGTCTTGTCTTGTCAATTACACACACACCTGGTTCTTATCCCCTCATTAGTCTGTGTATAAGTGTTCCCTCTGCCCCCCTTGTCCTTGTGGGTGATTGTTATTTGTGAGAGCAGTGTAGCTCGGTGGAGCTACTCTCCCTTTGTATTGCCGCGGTAGATATTTCCCCTGTGCCTGTATATTGTTGGAGTATCCCGTACTGTGTATTGCCAGGGTAGATAGGTTCCCCTGTGCCTGTTTTCGTGTGTCGCTATCCAGCGCATTTGTCTACGATGGAATAAACTCTGTATTCTGTGATTTACCCTCCTGCGCCTGACTCCTATCACACTCATCACAGAATCACCCACCCGTTATGGAGTCAGCGGGAGAGGAGCGCTTGCCTGGAGTCGTGGCATGGGTCCAGGAGCATTCCACGATGCTGGCCAGTTTGGGGGAAGCAATGGATCGGGTTCTTCAGGTCGTCCAACGCCTAGAGAGGAGAGGACCCGATCTGTTGAGACCAGCTGGCCAACCGGATCCAGCCACCTACACCCCAGCACCCGGAGGGATCGAGATATCCCGACCACGGGCGTTCGACAGGACGGCGGCGCTCTGCCAAGGATTCCTCCTCCAACTGGAGCTCTACTTCTCCAGCATCAGGCCGGCCCCATCGGAGCGGGAGAAGGTGTCCGTCCTCGTTTCCTGCCTCTCGGGGAAAGCCCTGGAGTGGGCCAACGCGGTTTTGAACGGAGGAGGAGCCGCGTTGGAGAACTACGGGAAAGTGATGGAAGTTACTGTACCAGTCACCATGATCACCAAGGAGACTCATTGTGAGCAGGTTAATTTTTCTATTATTGAGTCTCCTGCTTTCCCTGTGGTATTAGGTATCCCTTGGCTAGCACTCCACAACCCCACCTTCTCATGGCCGCAGAGGGTTCTCACAGGGTGGTCGCGAGAGTGTCAGGGTAGGTGTCTAGGTGTTTCCGTTGGTGCAACCACAGTGGAAGGTCCAGACGGTACCTTCACCGTGCGCATTCCCCCCGAATACCTCGATCTGGCGTATGCGTTTCCGAAGACGCAGGTGACAAAATTACCACCTCATCGGGCGGGGGATTGCACGATAAACCTTCGGGTAGACGCTGCACCTCCCAGGAGTCATGTGTACCCCCTGCCGCAGGCTGAAACGGAGGCTATGGAAACATACGTCACCAAGTCCCTGGGCCAGGGGTATATACGTCCCTCCACTTCACCCGCTTCCTCAAGTTTCTTCTTTGTGAAGAAGAAAGACGGTGGTCTGCGCCCGTGCATTGATTATCGATCACTGAACAAGGAGACGATAAGATTTAGTTATCCTCTCCCCCTCATTCCTTCAGTGATTGAGTCAATGCATGGGGCACGCTTCTTCACCAAATTAGATCTCAGGAGTGCATACAAGCTGGTGCGTGTTCGGGAGGGGGATGAGTGGAAGACAGCATTCAGCACAACCACGGGGCATTATGAATACCTGGTGATGCCCTACGGTTTGATGAATGCTCCATCCGTCTTCCAGTCCTTTGTGAACGAGGTGTTTCGGGACATGCTTGGTCGCGGTGTGGTGGTCTACATCGATGACATCCTGGTGTATTCTGCCACGCGCGCCGAGCATGTGTCCCTGGTTCGCAAAGTGCTGGCCCGACTGTTGGAAAATTACCTTTATGCCAAGGCAGAGAAGTGTATGTTTTTCCAGCAGTCCGTCTCCTTCCTCGGATACCGCATTACCACCTCAGGTGTGGAGATGGAGGGAGATCGCATTTCAGCCGTGTGTAATTGGCCGACTCCAACCACGGTTAAGGAGGTGCAGCGCTTCCTTGGCTTCGCCAATTACTATTGAAGGTTTATCCAGGGCTTTGGCAAGGTCGCAGCTCCCATTACATCCCTGTTGAAGGGTGGGCCGTCCCGGCTCAGCTGGTCTGCTGAGGCTGACCTGGCCTTCAGGAGACTGCGGGGTCTGTTCACCTCAGCCCGGTACTGGTCCACCCCGATCCATTACTACCGTTCGTAGTGGAGGTGGATGCGTCCCAGGTAGGGATAGGCGCTGTCCTATCTCAACGCTCGGGCACACCACCCAAGCTCCGCCCCTGTGTCTTCTTCTCTAAGAAGCTCAGCCCGGTGGAGCAGAACTACGACGTTGGTGATTGGGAGCTGTTGGCTGTTGTCCGAGTTTTGACCGTGTGGAGGCAATGGCTCGAAGAAGCGAAACACCCTTTCCTCGTCTGGACGGACCACCGTAACCTGGTGTACATCCGGGCAGCGAGGAGGCTGAATCCTCGCCAGGCCAGGTGGGCTCTATTCTTCACCCGGTTTGATTTTACACTGTTCCGGGTACGAAGAACGTGAAGGCAGATGCACTGTCCCGGCTGTATGACACAGAGGAGAGGCCCAGAGACAACACCCCCATACTCCCGGGCTGCATTGTGGCGCCGGTAGTATGGATTGTGGCGCCGGTAGTATGGGCGATGGACGCGGATATAGAGCAGGCATTACGCACAGATCCATCTCCACCTCAGTGTCCAGCTGGGCTGCGGTACGTGCCTGCTCTTATCCGTGATCGTCTGGTCTACTGGGCACACACATCACCCTCCTCTGGTCACCCAGGTATCGGTCGTACAGTGCGCTGCCTGACCGGAAAGTACTGGTGGCCTACCTTGGCTAAGGACGTAAGGGTGTACGTCTCCTCCTGCTCGGTGTGCGCCCAGAGTAAGGCACCTATTTTTTAACTTATCTTCCCCTCTCCCAAGGTAACACCACCATCCTGGTCGTCGTGGACCGCTTTTCCAAGTCCTGCCGCCTCCCTCCTCTGCCCGGTCTCCCCACGGACCTGCAAACTGCGGAGGCCCTGTTTACTCACGTCTTCCGGCACTACGGAATACCAGAGGATATAGTGTCCGACCGAGGTCGCCAGTTCACATCCAAGGTCTGGAAGGCATTCATGGAACGTTCACGGAACCGCCTTCAGTACCTCGTGGAGTGGGAGGGGTACGGTCCGGAGGAACGGTGCTGGGTCCCGGTGAGGGATATCCTCAATCCCTCCCTGTTGCGGGATTTCCACCGTCACCATCCGGCTCGCCCTGCTCCGCGTCCTCCTGGCCGTCCCCGAGGCCGGGGTCGGCACGCTGCTGGAGCTGCGCGTCAAGGGGGGGGTACTGTCACGACTTCCGCCGAGGCTGCCTCCCCTCCTTGTTCGGGCAGGCTTCCGCGTTCGTCGTCACTGGCTTACTAGCCACTGCCGCTCAATATATCATCATTCCATTTGTCTTGTCTTGTCAATTACACACACCTGGTTCTTATCCCCTCATTAGTCTGTGTCTTTAAGTGTTCCCTCTGCCCCCCTTGTCCTTGTGGGTGATTGTTATTTGTGAGAGTAGTGTAGCTCGGTGGAGCTCTTCTTCTTTGTATTGCCGGGGTAGATATTTCCCCTGTGCCTGTATATTGTTGGAGTATCCCGTACCGTGTATTGACAGGGTAGATAGGTTCCCCTGTGCCTGTTTTCGTGTGTCGCTATCCAGCGCATTTATGTACGACGGAATAAACTCTGTATTCGGTGATTTACCCTCCTGCGCCTGACTCCTATCACACTCATTACAACCTGACAGGTGTGCCATATCAAGTGTATGGCATTGTGTGGGTGAGCGGTTTGCTGATGTCAACGTTGTGAACAGAGTGCCCCATGGTGGCAGAGGGGTTATGGTATGGGCAGGCATAAGCTACGGACAACAAACACAATTGCATTTTATCAATGGCAATTTGAATGCACGGAGATACCGTGACGAGATCCTGAGGCCCATTGTCGTGTCATTCATCTGCCGCCATCACCTCATGTTTCAGCATGATAATAAACAGCCCCATGTTGCAAGGATCTGTACACAATTGTCAGAGATAGTGATGGAGAAGAAAGTGAAGCAAGTATGGAACATAGTGGTACAAATAAAGGGGGGAGTAGGAAAGAGAAAAATAAAGTGGGAGAGAAAGGGAGGAGGGGTACTGCCTCCAGTAGTTGATCTAGAAGTGTTGGCGAGACTACAGAAAGATAGGGAGGGTGTTGATCCATCTGATTTGTTTAAGAGACGTCTGGATACTGTGTATCAGGATTTTGTGGCCATTTACACAGATGGTTCAAAAGATCCAAGGACAGGACCTACTGGGTCAGCATTTGTAGTGCAGGAATGTGGGGTGGTGGTCAGGAAACGTATTACACATAATCTGGCTGTATATACGGCGGAGCTGATGGCCATACTGTTGGCCTTGCAGTGGGTGGAGGAAGTCAAGCCAGACAGAGTAGTTATTTTCTCTGATTCATGTGCAGTGTTGATGAGTCTCCAGTCTTTTAGCTCACGTAGCAAACAAGACCTGCTTTATGAGGTACTACAAACCCATGGTAGGATAAGACAGATGGGTATACAGACAAGCTTTACTTGGGTCCCAGCTCATGTGGGGGTGGAGGGGAACACTTACATTTACATTTTAGTAATTTAGCAGACGCTCTTTTCCAGAGCGACTTACAGTTAGTGAGGCAGTAGATGTACTGTCTTAACAAGCACTTAGTAGTGGGGATGTTGATGTTGAAGTTTCAATGAGCAAGGCAGAGGCAAAAAGCCTGATATGGACAGTGATGGTGCAGAGATGGCAGGAGCAGTGGAATAGAGATAATAAGGGAAGGCATTTATTTCAAGTATAGAGAAAAATCGGGGTGGGAAGGACGGCAGGAAGGGACAGAAGAGAACAGGCTATTTTTTAGATTAAGTGTGGGACACAGCCGGTTGAATAAGACCTTAAATGTGATAGGAAAGCATCCAACAGGAAAGTGTGATTATTGCCAGGAAACAGAGACCGCGGAGCATGTATTGCTACAGTGTGGGCAGTATCAGAGGGAAAGAGAGAGGATGAGATCTAGAATGAGGTAGAAGGGGATACAGAAAATTAGTTTAAATAGTATATTGAGTAGAACTTCATTAGATATAGTCTCAAATATTTTGTTATCTTGTTTAAGAGCAACGGGGCTGGCAGGTAGAATTTTGTTTTTCCCCGTCTCTGGCCCACACTCCAGTACAGTAGGTGGTGGTAATGCACCATAACGTTGAATGCCAAACGCCGATAAACCCCACCGAAGAAGAAGAGGTACTGCAATCTTTTTTTGTAGGGGGGAGTTTGGAGTCCTACCTTGTTGCGGGCCTTATAGACGCTGGCTGTGGCCCCCTGCCCAAGCACATCTCCCAGTGACCACAGGTAGTTGGCTGTGCTCGCCGTCATTTTCTCTGTCATGAACCTGGAGGAGTCTGTTTGGCTGCGGTAGGGAATATAGGCTATGAGTCATTACATTAACATTTTAGTCATTTAGCAGATGCTCTTATCCAGAGCGACTTACAGTTAGTGCATATATTATTTTTTTTCATACCCCCTGTGGGAATCGAACCCACAACCCTGGCGTTGCAAACGCCATGCTCTATCAACTGAGCTACATCCCTGCCAGCCATTCCCTCCCCTACCCTGGATGACGCTGGGCCAATTGCGCGCCGCCCCATGGGTCTCCCAGTCGCGGCCGGCTACGACAGAGCCTGGATTCGAACCAGGATCTCTAGTGGCACAGCTAGCACTAAGATGCAGTGCCTTAGACCACTGCGCCACTCGGGAGAACAGAAACACTTTCTCTTCAGAATGAAACCTATTCACAGGATGTTGGTAGGAAATTAAGAATGAAGGGGTTCATATAAAGTCAGAGGAAATGTGGACTTAGCTCCTGTCAGAAAGGTAAACAATAAGTGAAAGAAGTTAACGTTTTCAAATTGTCAAGTGAATATAGACTACCTGTTACATTATGAGATACATACAACTGCCTCGAATCATACCTCTATGGTACCGTTGATACACATTTCTTTTGCAGCCGAGCATACAATGTAAAACGTTCTCAACAGAGGAGAACCGCCAGGTGTTGTGACGTGCCAACTGTGAAGGGATTTCTGACAGGGCGTTGTCAAACACAGAAAATAGACACATAAAACACATTTCTACACAACACTGCAGACAATAGGCATATATACATGTTTGAGCGGCAGGTAGCTTAGTGGGTAAGAGCGTTGTGCCAGTAACCGAAAGGTCGCTGGTTCTAATCCCCGAGCCAACTAGGTGAAAAATCTGTCGATGTGCCCTTAAGCAAGGCACTTAACCCTAATTGCTCCTGTAAGTCGCTCTGGATAAGAGCGTCTGCCAAATGACTAAAATGTAAATGTTTGAAAACGGATAGGCAAACATTGCAAAAAGGCTCGATTAATTGAATAAAAGTATCCTACCTGCCTCGATTCTCCCCACAGTGGTGAGAAGTGACAGGAACAACTTCGAACTATTCGCTTGCACAATATGCTACATTTCTCTGACGTTTCCCAACAAACCCAATGGCAATTCCTAATGTATTCTCCGTCACTGAATGGGGTTACCTTTGAAGATTTAGGCGGAAATGCAGTCTGCATTCTATCAGAGAGGAAGAGTACGAAGTGAATAATTTTTGTATGGAGGCCAATGAGAGAGTGTCGAACACAAAATGCAATTGCTACTTGAGGCTTATTTGATAGAAGTTTCGTATTTGTTAGGGTGTTACTAGTGCACTGATATAAGTGGACGCACGTGGCATTTCGGGAACTTTGAAAAAAACGACTCAATTGTGCCTGTTGTTCACACGCGTACCTGCCCTTTCATTGGCTTGAATGGTCCCACCTCTTCCCTGCCTTCCACCTTTGAGGACATGTATTTCCATTGTTAGAGCGATCACTCGACTATCTTATCAATATAATAGATCATCTTTGATTCTTTGAGCTTTGATTCTATGCAAGTTTCGGTGCAGTGCTGTAACGTCCGAGTTTTGCACCAGCCGGCTTCAAAGGTAGGCTCTAGTGACATCTAGTGGTCTAGATTGTCTACTACATCACTCTAGACAGCCGGGTTGCCTCCCACAAAGCTCCTAGATCTTGGTTTTCCGAGACTACTACTACATCCATAGTGTTTCAGGTTTCATAGGGCCTACTGTAATTTATTGGAAACTTCCATTTTGAAAAAAAAGATTTGAGAAGGAAAGATACGAATATTCATATTGTTTATGACGTCCAGGCCTGGACTATCAGAGAGAACTGTGAGGGGTGTTCCTCGAGGTTTCCTATTCTAAATGCTCTCCTGAAGAGAAGAGACAGATAACCAGATACATGCAGGGGCGGTGTGTTCAATAGGGCGATATGGGCGACGCACTGCCAAACGGGAAAAGGAAGAGATTTTTTTTCTAATCAATTATATCACGGCAACAGTAGTTATCAGTGTTGTAATCTAGACGTCTGATCTGCCACAGTGCCACACTGCCACTAAATGTCCAATCAGGCTAAAGTCGTGCTTCAAATGCCCCCCTTTTGGGGCGATTTCAGTCAGGTTGAAAATCGCCCAGAAGTCTGTCATAGACTCCCATGTAAAATCTATTTTTTTCAAATTTCAGAGCTTTCAATACAATCTCTATGGGTTTCTGAGGGCTTGCACTTACGCGCTTTCGTCATACGTAACGTAACCATGAACGTAACTAAGAAAAGAGCGGGTAGCAGCATCAATCAATTCACGTACTACTATCAAGATGGCTATAGCGTTCAGTGCAACTCGATTGTCTCTTTGAAAGAAGTTCACATCAAAGAGACAACCACAAAGTGCAGGAGCGCTTTTTGAGTTCCTTCCCATCTCGGAATCAACCTCAGTCTCAATCGCCAGTGTGCTTTTGGAGAGACTGAACGGTCTTTTGCCGACGACGTGAAAGTCAAACTCATTGCGCAAGCTTACGATGGAGCCAGTGTGATGAGGCGAGAGAAGGCAAAAGGTGCGTGAGCATTTCAAGAAAGGCCATTACGTGCATTGCTATGCGCATCAGCTGAATTTGATCATGCAGCAAGCTAAAAAGTAACTAGTAAACTAGTCCTCAGCATGCCTGATTTCAATGAGAAAGTCATTGACCGCTTTGCTGCATTGAAAGAGAGAAGAGAACAGTTTCAGTACAAGTAATGTAGCCTCTCTCTCTCTTTGTCCCTCCCTGTCTGTCTCTTTAACACACACACGCCCAAATCAGTTCACAGTTGATGTTGTTTAAAATAGTTATTTTTCATTTTAAAAAAAGTAAACAATTTTTTTTACAAATCTATACAATTGGCCAGAATATGGTTGTTCATATTTACAAAGCCATACAGATAGCTGTGTTTACCTTTTCTAGAAATTATTTTCAAATTCTGTTTTCAGGCAAAATGTCTATCACTGTTCATTTTCACAAATCTATACAAGAGGGCAGAATATGGAAGTCTATAAAAATTTCTTATTACCAATAACTTGCATCAATGTTTTCAGTAGCCTCTATCAAAAGCTCCTGCTTGCTCAGGTGCACATATTTCCAATTCAACCATGAGGCCTTTTTGAAGCAAGTAATGTGTATATCAGTATTGACTTATATGCTGCCCCTGTCTTCATGTTGTTGCTGGACATATCTTTTTTAAAATGTGTGTAGGTCACCTAAATCATCAGAAAAATTGCCCCCCCTGAGAATTTTTTCAGGAGCCGCCACTGGATACATGCAATCCATCATCACTATCATCACCGTCATCATAATCGCCACACCAACGCAGAGACCTTCATAGCAAGCAATGTTTATTTAAAAAAGTCTACTACAAGAACTACACAAAGAATTATAGAAGACCTATTTGATTAAACTACTATTACTGTACAATATTGTACCAAAAAAAGAGTGTACCTCTGTAATGTACAACATTGTATATACAAAGTACATCTTAACACAGGATTCTCCAGTAATACAGAGACAACTATAAATATATTTGACATTACAGTCATTTTTTAGGTCTTGTGTTTGCAAATGGGCAAGAAATGCATATTTAACAATAGTTAATCATAATAAAAATCATCCTCACTCAACCAGTCCACGAGCACACCATGTAATTTTAAATGCATGATGATTGATTTGAGATCAACTGATAATATGGTGTGGAGACTGAGGTTCCTAGCTCCTATACAGTGAAGCCAGGATAACACAAAGACACCAACCACAAAGCATCACCCATGAGTGTATGTTCGTATGACATGTGTGTTAATGCCTATTCACCCCACCACTCCACACACACACAAAATCCCTCCAGTTGCCAAGATGAGGTAAGAGGAGCAACACAATGTAAAATACATCTTAAAATACACACATAGAGATAAAACATTACATTTAAGAATTCAACCACCTGTTACAGAGCATTTGGGAATGCAATAATACAATTATATACCTGGGGTTTGCAGGGTGCGGCGGAAGGAATAAGGGAGGAAACAGACAGAGGGATATTTGTAAGGAAAAGGTGTGTCTGTGGGAACAGAGGGAGAATGCTAGGAGAAGGAGAAAGGTACAGAGAGAGGAGGGTGATAGGGAGAGGGGGAATGACAGAAATGTCTGCCTGGTTAACTAGTGGCTCTGCCCTTCTCCCCTCAGGGTTCTCTGAGCCCTGACATTAAATATCCTGATCTCAGACAGGGTGTTAAAGCTGTCAATCACTAGACCATCCCGCCTCCCACTGACCTTGACCAATCAAAACATTCTGTCTCCTCCCCTTGACAAATCACAGTTCAGACGACATAAAATGCTAATTCTCCCACTGTGACAGACAGGACAGGATTGTTTTGACATTGACCACGTGATGCGACACTCAGAGTTGTGTAATAGACATTTAGGGAGTCACAGCAGAGGTTCTCTTAAAGACGAGCGCAACAGAACAGACCTCAGGGCTGTTGCTTTAACTCATGTCATTGGATTATATAAATCCAATCAATTATTTGATGCTGGTCCGCCATGATACACACCAATGCTATTGGTAGAGGAACGACAGAGGAGACAGTGACACTTTTCCTCTTGTCCTCTGTCTGAAATGGCTGGGACTGAGTACTAGTCAGTCACACAAACATTAAGCCTAGTGAGCAGTGATGCTGGTAGCAGAGTGGCTCTGGTGACACAGGAAGTGGTTCTGCTGTCTGTGTCCCCTTCCTGTTTGTCCCCCTGTCTCCAGAGAGCTGCCATTAGTTGGTTCCCTTCATGATGAGCAGTTGAAGGGCAAATCCACTCAAAAACTATATTTGTATATTTTTTCATTAGTCCACTGTTGTTACAGTCCCAAAAGGCTTTGCAGGTCAGCAGTCAAGTTTTCAAGATATTAGACATTCAAGAAGCGAAGTGTCACCGGCCACATCATCATGATGATGCAAAATATCTTGAAAACTTGACTGCTGACAAGCAAAACATTTTGGGACTGTATCAACAGTGGACTAATGAAAAAAATACCAAACAATTCTTGAGTGGATTTTCCATTTATGTTTGAGTTCTAAGAGCTGTGAAGAGTCACTGACACACAATTTAGGATTACATAATCTGAGGATTAACTAACAACTGGAAGAAAACAAGCATAATGTCATTATTCCGAATGTGCTTGACGAGGTTTGTTTGTGGTTGTATCTAAACAAACTCTTCCACCTCACTGAGATTCCTCATCTGCACTTTTCCAGTTATCATCATGATTATTAAACATTTACACATAAAAATAACATCTTTGCTGATTTTGTTTGGAGTCATAATTTGCATGTAGCGGGTCTAAGTGGTGCGTTGCTTGTATTGTAGATAGATGCAGTCAGTCAGTCAGCACTGCGACTGCTGTGGCCCCAGCATGCGATTAGAACCTGAAAGGCATTTAGCTGCCACAGAACACATACACACGTCACACACGTCATGCATGTGTCTGTGTATTCTACTTCTGCAATAGAGTGTATATTAATGCTGGGAATCTAAGGGAGAGAGAAGCAGCAGGCCTGGCATGCTGCTGAGTTGATGAGTCTGAGTCAGACTCTTATTGCTAAAGAAAGGGTGGTTATTGAACACGGCCATGTCGTGCGCTTATGCACCAGCAGGAGGTGCTGCTGGAAAGCCGGACAAGCGTTGCACTATGTTGGTTGTACTGAATGTAGAGCAAGGCTATTCAATTCTGGTCCTGGAGGGCCCCATCACTACTGCATTAAATGATTTCCCTCGAACTAGGGACTCCTTCACACCTGGGAAACAGGTGATTGGACTCTCTGCCAAATCAATTACATTAGTTGGTCAATCAATTTCCACTTAGAAAAGAAAACCAGCATAACTTTGGCCGCTGAGGGCCACTAATTGAAAAGCCCTGATGTAGAGTCTAGTAGAATACAGTAGAAAAGAGTGTAGTGTAAAGCAGCTCTACTGGTTAGCGCTTTATGTTAGAATGAATCCCCACAACACTCAGCTTGCTGCCCAGACACCTAGGGGGATCAGAGATGTAGCCTAGCTCTCTCCTCCTCACATAGAAACAGGCATTCTCAACTCCAGCGCTTTTCTATCTGAGATATAGCCCAGCTTTTCACTGGAGTCGCTTTATCCTCTGGTCCTCTCCTCATCTCTGATCTTCCATCTGTCCATCCATCCATCTATCAGTCCAGCTCTCTCTTTCTTTCTGTCCAGGCTGGTAGATCCAGTCTTGCCCCAGTCTTGAAGCAGCAGAGTGAACATGTTACTGAGTTTTGTACTGAGTTAGTTAATTGTTCTCTGTTCCACAGTCTGTCTGTGTGTTCTCAGAGAGTGTGGATTCAGGAGTCACACACACACACAGCCATCCAGGTGAACCACTCCTCCTGTCCACTCCAGTCTTCTCAAGGTTAGTTGGGGATAAATGTCCTTAAATGTCCCATCTATTTCAAATCAAACAGTGCTCTCACTCAAGTGTAAGGTATGCCACCCAGACCTCACACAGGCACACACACACACACCTCACACCAGTATATACAGTACAGGCGCCATATCTCTTTTTGTCATGCTGTTTGTCCATTTTGATGCCTTGTTTGATTTTCTGTATTGGTCCGTGTCAGTCAGAAGGTAGGTGTGTTGACTGATGCTCCCAAGAAGGGGCAGACTTGAGTCATGGATGCTTTACATATTGTTTGGGGTTTTTCCCCATAAATGGTTAAAGAGTTTGGGAGGGTAAGCTGATCCTAGGTGAGAGCTATCCCACTTATCACTGGGGTGAGTGGAGATGGGGGCAGGATGTGTGGATCGAAGGGGTGTGTGTGTGTATATGTGTATATGTGGGTGAGTGCCCTCAGGCGGGGCAGGACTTGTCGTTGGGCTGGGGTGGGGGTGGTGGAGGAGGGGTTGGGGGGACAGTGGTGGTTGGGGAGCCCATAGCCGGACTGCCACCTCCTCCACCCTTGGGGAAGACCACCGGCTTGGGCCGCGTGGCTGGAGGGCGAGGCTCTCGGAAGGAGGGATTGGAGGCAGAGAGGGCTGAGGAGGCGAGAGAGGAGGAAGCGGAAGAGGGCAGGGGGCTCCTGGGCTTGGAGGGGCGGAAGGAGGAGGGGACGTCGCTGGCGGACGACGCGCTGCGTTGGAGGGGGTGTGAGTGTGGAGATCCTGCGCCCTCGCTGTCCCTCAGCAGACGGGAGTGGAGAGGACTGGAGGGCTCGGACGCGCCCCCACCTCCACCCCCACACACACCCTTCAGCTGCTCCAGTGTGTCCAGCACCACGTCGGGGGTGTGTGTGTGCTTGGCACTGCTCTGCCTCTCCAGCTCTCTCAGTTCACTCAGAGCAGAGCTCATAGCTGCCTCGATATCCTGAAAGAGGAGATATCAGACAGAGATACAAATCAGAATACACACACACATTTGGATGAGAGGTGAGGGGTCAAAGATGATAGGTGCGGTGTCAGAGGTCAGAGATGGGCGTACCTGTGAGGTGGGCTCCATCTGAGCGATGACCTCAGGATCCAGGGGCCGGTGGTTGCTGAAGCTCTTAGAGCGCCCCGTGGTAGTCGCCTTGCAGAACTGAGGGCTCTCCACCTACACAACAAATAAGACTCATTACAATCAGCAATAACAAGAAATAATAGATGACAGTGGAGGCTGCTGAGGGAAGGATGGCTCATAATAATGGCTGGAATGGAGTCATTGGAATGGCATCAAATATATGGAAACCACGTCTTTGATGTGTTTGATACCATTCCATTGACTTCATTCCAGCCATTATTATGAGGCGTCCTCCCCTCTGCAGCCTCCACTGATATAAAATAATACCCAACAACTGAAAAATAACAATAGTACAGTACTAATAGAAGCTATGTTTTTGAAGCTACCTTGGTCTTGAGAGAGGAGTGGCGTGTGATAGAGGAGTTGAGGACACTATGGGCGCTGACCGGTCGCTTGTCGCCGCCCTCCTTCACCAGAGCCCCTCCCACCGGCAGACTGGCCGTCCTTACGCCCCCTCCTGTCGCCCCAGATAGGGACACATCACCCCCCTGGCCCACCTCAGACCCCCAAAAGTTTCTACGGATACTCCCCAACTCAGGCCTCTTCCTCATCCTGACAGGGAGAGAGGGAGAGAGAAAGAAAGAAAGAAAGAAAGAAAGAAAGAAAGAAAGAAAGAAAGAAAGAAAGAAAGAAAGAAAGAAAGAAAGAAAGAAAGGAGAAGGATAGAGAGAGGGAGAGAGAAAAGAGGAGAGAGAAAAGAGGAGAGAGAGAGAGAGAGAGAGAGAGAGAGATCGGAATGGTTAGTGACAAGATGAAAACAGACACAATGAGATCTAATTGGGTCAGTGAAGGTGTAAATGACGAGATGCTGTATTGTGATGTGTGCGTGTGTGTCTTACTTGTTGAGGTTGGCTAGGTAGATGTCAGCTACGTGAGCTCCAGTAGGAGAGGCAGCGGTGCCCCTAGTGGACGCTCTATCCTTCTGCAACTCCGCTTCAGTCTTTGGACTGCCTCTGCCCCCGTCCGGCCTGGAACACACACACATGATCAGACTACAGCCAGGCCAACTAGAACTATATTCTCTCATCTTCTCTATGTTGGCCTGTACTGGTCTATACTGGTTTGTAATGGTTTAAACTGATCTATACGGATCTGGACAGGTCTGTACTGGTCTAAAGTGGTTTGTACTGGTTTATACTGATCTGAACAGGTCTGTACTGGTCTGAACCCTTCTGTACTAGTGTAAACTGGTCTTCTGGTCTCTTACATGTCCTGAACCACTATGTACTGGTGAGGCACCAGTCCGTCCACTCCGTTGTGTCGGCCCTCCCACCAGTCATCACTGGCTCGCTGGAAAATGAGGAGAGACGCGCCCTTCTTAAACGACAGCTCCCGGTTGGTCCGTCCGGAGTAGTCGAAGCGAGCGATGGCCTCTATTGGGTCAGATTCTGAAACGACCAATGAGCCTGAGAGTCAGGGAGAGGGCGAGAGGGTAGGAAGGGAGGGAGGGAGATATAAACAGAGAGAAATGGAGGGGGACAGGCGGAGAAACAGGGGAAAGAGAGGGGAGAGAGATGGGAGAAACGGGAGAGAGAGGGGAGAGAGAGGGGAGAGAGAGGGGAGAAACAGGGGAGAAACAGGGGAGCAGGGGTAGAGAGAGGGAGGCGTGTTAGTGTCAAGCAGGTTAGTGCCACAGCAGTTGGTTACAGACAAAGTGGTTGGGGAGCAGGCAGTCATATAGTGATCATAGAGCTGTTATGAAGTGCTCATAAGGGGGATAAAAGAGGTCAGAGTGTGGCTGTATGGTGTGGTCTGCTAGCAGGGGGCGGGGTGATGTCAGAAGCAGAATGTTGCTGAGAGAAGCAGCTTCAGAGTTAGGGGCAGAGTGAATGAGTGCAGCATGGCATTCGTGGGCATCATACTTCCTGTCAGTGGACAGAGATCAGTGGGCAAGGTTCAACTCATTACAGTCCACAGAATTATGGAAAAATGTTTTGAACAGTGTGTGTGCATATTGCTGTGTACTCACCATCATCTCTGTTGTGGATGACAGAGATGGTGTCAGGAGCAGGTATGTCCACCAGGGGGGGCTCACATTGGGGATCACTAAGCGAGAGAGAGAGAGAGAGAGATTTGATTTTGAATAGGGGTGGGGGAATCAGCAACTGGTGAAACAGCTGGTCATGCAGCAAAACAGTCCAGATATGTACATACGTTTTCCCTGAGGGTGTATGTGTGTGTGTGTGTGTGTGTGTGTGTGTGTGTGTGTGTGTGTGTGTGAGTGTGTGTGTGTGTATGTGTGTGTGTGCTTCAATGTGTATATCATGTGATCACCTACAGCTGATAAACGGCAGGTAGGTAGCTTAGTGGTTAAGAGCGTTGTGCCAGTAACCGAAAGGTCGCTGGTTCTAATCGCCGACTAGGTGAAAAATCTGTCGATGTGCCCTTGAGCAAGGCACTTAACCCTAATTGCTCCTGTAAGTCTGCTAAATGACTAAAAATGTTTACAAAAAATAAACACACACATTTCCCCTAAATGAATGAATGTGTTTATAAATGAGAGAATGAGAGAGTAAATGGTTTCAATATGACAACATCAGATACTTCCATTCATCTAGTTACAAACAGACACTTCAGATCTGGCCAGAGATAGAGCGATCTTTACTGGAGAGATCTTTGACGTTACTGTAGTGTCTCTGAGTTGCTTTGGCAAGCTCCCTGGCATGCCTGCCACTTCTACTGTTACATTACTGGACTGGTCCAACCTAAGCCTGGGTTCCAGAGGTGTGTGTCTTGGGCCTTAGATTAGTGCTCTGTGGGTAAGTGGATCCTCCTGGCCCCTCTGGCCTGGACCAGACCCTTAAATCACTACCCCCCCCCCAAAACCCTAAAACCATTCACCATCCCCAAGCCACTACTGTTGCCCCCGTCTCTACCACTCTCTCTCACACACACACACACACACTGCTCACCAGTTCTCCTAAGTAGCAAAGAGGCCCCTTGTGTCTTCCCCACTACTCATATAAATGGTATAGGGGCCCCTGCATCTCTCTGCCTCATACACACTAACACACTGTCCCCTACTCCTGCGCCCCCACTCACCAGTCCTCGTCAGTGGCCCCTGGACTGATGTAGACGGGCCCCTGCAGGTCCCGTGGTCCGGGGAAGACACCGTCGTGGTGGATGATGATGGTCTTTATAAGCTCGTTAACGTGGGCCTGGCAGGACACCTGGTCACAGCTCTCTGGGACTGACATCAGGGTGGGCCCAAAGCAGATGGCCAGGTTATAGGGATCCATCATGTTGTCCTCACTGTACTGGGACAGGCTGGAGAGAGAGGAGAGGGTTTAGCAGGAACACACACACGTGAACACACACACGTGAACACACACACGTGAACACACACACGTGAACACACACACACACGTACTGCCTTTATCGCATTCCTGTTGAAATCATTACCCATCATCTGTGTCCGTGTCTCTGTGCGTATACGACTGCAATGTTTAAACCAGAAAGAGTGTGTGTGTGTGGGTGGGTGTAGGACAGTAATGTTTTAACCAGGATTAGTGGAAAGCAGGGTTCCAGCCCCTCAGGCAGCAGAATGTGCTATAAAGCTCTTAGGCAGCTCATTATCTCTTTAGACTGACTGGTCTCTTGCTTCTATTCCAGACCCCTTAACAACCATGCATTGGATTGGTGCTTTAAAGGGAGTTTCCACCCCAAAATGTCTAAAAGTCCATTCAATCTTGTGTGGATGAGTGCACTCTCGGGTACAAGGGTATTCTGACCACAATCTCAGCCCCCATAGGATAAGCCCGTTTAGTCACGGTAACTAGGCTTCTCCAAGCTCTGATGCTGCTGGTGGTCATTAGTACCCTACCAAACTTGCTAACTGCCTGGTACTCAGCACTCTATTGTCCCTCTAATCACTTTGACATCAATGCAAATAGATTCGAAAATCTAATCAAACACTTCATGAGACCCCATGAGCTCATGTTGCGCAACATTTCTATAGGTTATGCAACTGTGTGAGAAAACAGTGATGACCACTAATAAAAATAGGAGGATCCCATCAGCTTTCTATAGGCTAGGCCTACTATATTTATTTCTCAACTTTCCTAATATTAAGCACATTGCTTCTCTTTAAAACAGGAGTATTGCCTACCTGGCTGGCATGAAAATAAACCACGTGGAAAAGCATCCTCCATTCGCTATTTAAGTGGATAGATGACATGTATTTTTTTCCCGCTGCCCCTGTTTCGATACAGGTGCATGATAATGGTCCATTCTAAATCAAAACAAATGTCACACATATATTATTTAGTATATGTAAAGACAAGATTAAATCAAGAATAGTCTGATGGGTGACAATATTAGCCTATCACTTGTGAATGATATATTATCACTTGTGAATGATGCCCAGTATAAGAAACAATGCCTTTTTTTTGTGACTTTTTCTAATCATAGTCACACACCTCATGTAGCCTAGCCCATAGGCCTATATGTTTTAATAAGGTTTGTTTCACAACTAAAGTGGCCAACTAACTAAGTAAAATTAGCACATTAATCCGCTTTACAACGGGTCTATGCCTAACTGGCATATATAAGCAGCGCGTGAGTTTCAAGTTTGGGGAGGGATAGTAGATTGACATAGGCTAGAGCTTTTGCTGTTAGTTAGGCCTACTCATCTTGTTGGCTGACGAAAAGTAAATGTGGACAGTTCTTCCAATATCTTCAATACAGTGGCTTGCGAAAGTATTCACCCCCCTTGGCATTTTTCCTATTTTGTTGCCTTACAACCTGGAATTAAAATTGATTTTTGACGGGTTTGTATCATTTGATTTACACAACATGCCTTCCACTTTGAAGATGCAAAATATTTTTTATTGTGAAACAAACAAGAAATAAGACAGAAAAACAGAAAACCTGAGCGTGCATAACTATTCACCCCCCCAAGTCAATACTTTGTAGAGCCACCTTTTGCAGCAATTACAGCTGCAAGTCTCTTGGGGTATGTCTCTATAAGCTTGGCACATCTAGCCACTGGGATTTTAGCCCATTCTTCAAGGCAAAACTGCTCCAGCTCCTTCAAGTTGGATGGGTTCCGCTGGTGTACAGCAATCTTTAAGTCATACCACAGATTCCTAATTGGATTGAGGTCTGGGCTTTGACTAGGCCATTCCAAGACATTTAAATGTTTCCCCTTAAACCACTCGAGTGTTGCTTTAGCAGTAGGCTTAGGGTCATTGTCCTTCTGGAAGGTGAACCTCCGTCCCAGTTTCAAATCTCTGGAATTTCCCTGTATTTAGCGCCATCCATCATTCCTTCAATTCTGACCAGTTTCCCAGTCCCTGCCGATGAAAAACATCCCCACAGCATGATGCTGCCACCACCATGCTTCACTGTGGGGGTGGTGTTCTCTGGGTGATGAGAGGTGTTGGGTTTGCGCCAGACATAGAATTTTCCTTGATGGCCAAAAAGCCCAATTTTAGTCTCATCTGACCAGAGTACATTCTTCCATATGTTTGGGGAGTCTCCCACATGCCTTTTGGCAAACACCAAACATGTTTGCTTATTTTTTTCTTTAAGCAATGGCTTTTTTCTGGCCATTCTTCCATAAAGCCCAACTCTGTGGAGTGTACGGCTTAAAGTGGTCCTATGGACAGATGTTCCAATCGCCGCTGTGGAGCTTTGCAGCTCCTTTCGGGTTATCTTTGGTCTCTTTGTTGCCTCTCTGATTAATGCCCTCCTTGCCTGGTCCGTGAGTTTTGGTGTGCAGCCCTCTCTTGGCAGGTTTGTTGTGGTGCCATATTCTTTCCATTTTTTAATAATGGATTTAATGGTGCTCCGTGGGATGTTCAAAGTTTCGGATACTTAACCCAACCCTGATCTGTACTTCTCCACAACTTTGTCCCTGACCTGTTTGGAGAGCTCCTTGGTCTTCATGGTGCCGCTTGCTTGGTGGTGCCTCTTGCTTAGTGGTGTTGCAGACTCTGGGGCCTTTCAGAACAGGTGTATATATACTGAGATCATGTGACACTTAGATTGCACACAGGTGGACTTTATTTAACTAATTATGTGACTTCTGAAGGTAATTGGTTGCACCAGATCTTATTTAGGGGCTTCATAGCAAAGGGGGTGAATACATATGCACGCACCACTTTTCTGTTATTTATTTTTTAGAATCTTTTGAAACAAGTAATTTTTTTCATTTCACTTCACCAATTTGGACTATTTTGTGTATGACCATTACATAAAATCCTAATAAAAATCCATTTAAATAACAGGTTGTAATGCAACAAAATAGGAAAAACGCCAAGGGGGATGAATATTTTTGCAAGGCACTGTATGCACCTCGGAATTGGATAAGGACGCGCGCATGTGTCTATCTTCACTTGTAGCCTATGAGAAAGACCCGATCACGTGAAGGAGAGCCATGTGAGTGAGAGGCACTTCGGATTCCGCAGCACACTCAGAGAGAAGGACACAACGCAGCACTCCGGGCCGCAAAAGGCATGGATGTTTTTAGGGGGCATTACGGCCACAAAGGGGATGCCGCCGTGAAATTCGAGGCATTATCAAGTGCTTGTCAAATTGTGAATGAGAGACTATTGGAGTGTGTACAGCCTGCGCAAAAAAATACTAAGCAGAGCTCATGTCTTTCAAGCGACTTTTTCATCATGCAGCCTTACAATGTATTAAAAATCAAAACATTAATAACTCTAAATTAAGCATATAGGAGTACCTATTTATTTGTTAACCACTCAACTCAGAATAGCCGCATGTGCGCACTCCCTCAAATCGTTTGGAGAAAATATTTATATTTTATTCAGCTTTGTTCAATTGTATTCTTCATACTATAAAATAATATCAAATAATGCCACAGAATTATAAGCAAATCTTGTCTTCTAAATGAACTAGTGTAGCCCACATCCATTTGGCATAGCCACATCAGGACCTAACATAAGGACAACTCAGAGTATGCTATTATTTTCTTCTGAAATGGACTACATTTTCTTCATATCATGCTTCTTTATACCTGTCTAAAATAAATAATGGATTTATTGTGAAGGTGTATGCTATATTACATGGATTTATTAGACTTTTTTAAATGTCTTGTAGGCTATGTGTGGAAGCCAGGAGATGCTAAGTGTGTTTATGTTAATTAACGGTAAATTACCGTGAGACCGACAATTATTTGCTTTACAATCACCGGCTGACGAAAGTTCGTGACCGCCACAGCCATAGTTGGGGGTCATGTTGAATCACTTGGACCAAATGGACCAGCTCCAAACAGGATTTGTCATAAGAGGCCTGTCTGTCTGGGACCCTGAAAACTGCACATGGTGCTCAAGTTTCACTCCTCTCTTTTCTCCTCACTCCTTTTCTCTCTCTCTCTTTCTATCTCAGCCCCCAGATGGAGGGTTTAGTCATCAAAGCTGAGACTTTGATGACTGTGTGTGTGTGTGTGTGTGTGTGTGTGTGTGTGTTGTAGTAGTAGCAGTAGTAAAGGGTGATTCTGGCACGTCTGGTGTCCTTTATGACTCAGGGGAGAGCTGTAAGGGCGGACAGACACAGAGCAGCCATTTATACCAGTATGGGAAACACACACACACCTCATTCTGGCAAAGATAGTGAAACTGTAACAGATTCCGCTGGCTGGAGAAACCATATGGCTACACATAGACCACAGAGAGGGGAGGGATGGAGGGAGCGAGGGAGGGAGGGAGGGAGCGAGGGAGGGAGGGATAGTGGGACGGGCTACTCTGAATACAACATTACAGATTAGCCTGAGCACAGCTTTGGTAGTGCAGTGGGATCACCACTAGTTGAGCTGTAGTAATGTTCCAGTAGTGTTGTAATAGTGTTAGTACAACATTACTCACTAGTTAAGGAAGGCAAACAGGTATCTCATGATGATGAGAGTGTTGCTGGGCAGAGACATCAGAACCTTCCTGATGTGGACAGCCCTCTCCTGCAGGTTCTCCATAGCTGAAACAGAACACACACAAAGGGTGAACACATACAAACACACACGTTGCACACACGCACACACTAACCACTGGACAGTGGACAGTGGTCTTTTTGTAGGGTATGATAATGGAAAAGGAGTGGCGCTGGCGGAGACTCACAGACACAGGATATGAGGTCATGGAAGACTTCCTTGGGGAAGAGGGCGTGGTCCAGGCCTCTGAAGTAGAGCTTTAGAACGCCAGCGATGGAGTCCATGTCATGATCATTCTGATCCCCCGCCAACGGGTCCTCACCTGGAGACAGAGGATGAAGGGAGGATGAACGAGAGGGAAATAAAGAGAGAGAGAAAGAGATGTGTTGGGGTGAGAAAGAGGGGAAAGGAAAGACATTTGGGTGGGTTAAAGAATGAGTATTGTGAGATAAGCAGGTCCTACTGTTTATGCTATGGCTGGAGCTGGGCTTTCTGGGTAGTGTAGTCTTACCTCTCTCAAAGGCGTTCTTGATGTCGTTGACCTCCACCTGAGAGCCAGACACTCTGAAGATGCCCTCATGGTGCAGACCTTCAGAGAGAGAGAGAGAGAGAGAGAGAGAGAGAGAGAGAGAGAGAGAGAGAGAGAGAGAGAGAGAGAGAGAGAGAGAGAGTTAAATTCTACAACCACCTAAAAGGAAGCGATTCCCAAACCTTCCATAACAATGCCATCACCTGCAGAGAGACAAACCTGGAGAAGAGCCCCCTAAGCAAGCTGGTCCTGGTGCTCTGTTCACAAACAAACTCCACAGAGCCCCAGGGCAGCAACACAATTAGACCCAACCAAATCATGAGAAAACAAAAAGATAATTACTTGACACATTGGAAAGAATTAACAAAAAAACTGAGCAAACTAGAATGCTATTTGGCCCTAAACAGAGAGTATAGAGTGGCAGAATACCTGACAACTGTGACTGACCCAAAATTAAGGAAAGCTTTGACTATGTACAGACTCAGTGAGCATAGCCTTGCTATTGAGAGACGCCGCCATAGGCAGAACTGGCTCTCAAGAGAAGACAGGCTATGTGCACACTGCCCACAAAATGAGGTGGAAACTGAGCTGCACTTCCTAACCTCCTGCCAAATGTATGACCATATTAGAGACACATATTTCCCTCAGATTACACAGACCCACAAAGAATTTGAAAACAAATCCAATTTTGATAAACTCCCATATCTATTGGGTGAAATACCACAGTGTGCCATCACAGCAGCAAGATTTGTGACCTGTTGCCACAAGAAAAGGACAACCAGTGAAGAACAAACACCAATGTAAATACAACCCATATTTATGTTTATTTATTTTCCCTTTTGTACTTTAACTATTGCACACTCACTAGACATAATATGACATTTGAAATGTCTCTATTCCTTTGGAACTTTTGTGAGCGTAATGTTTACTGTTCATTTCTTATTGTTTATTATCTATTTCACTTGCTTTGGCAATGTAAACATATGTTTCCCATGCCAATAAATCCATTGAATTGAATTGAAAGCGAGAGACAGAGAGAGGGAGAGAGAGAGAGAGAGCGATGTTACTGATCTTCTAGACAACAGACAGCCGACACAGGCTATTTATTATTCTGTTGTATTTGAATTATTTATATTGCAATGTCACAATACTTAAGGTTATTCTATTTTTTATTTTTTTTTATTTTGCCCCTGCAAAGCCAACAACAAAACACCCATCCACACAGGCAGAGACAGAGCCAGACATTGGCACAGTCAACAGAGACACAGCCAGTCATTGACCTATTCAACAGAGACCCAGCCAATGAGAGCACAGAGCAGGGCATCCTCACCATGGCGACTGATGAAGCGGATACAGCTCTCCACCATCAGAGGGATGACCTGGCCAGCCTCCTGAGAGAGAGGAGGAGAGGAGGATTAGAGGAGGAGAGAATATGCCGTGCAGGTAACCAGGAGAGGGAGGAGAGGAAAGGGGGATGGAGAGTGAAAAGAGAATTCCCTGACCATTTCCCTCTGTCGGAGAGAGGGGAGGAGGGGAGAGAGGGGAGGAGGGGAGAGAGGGATGGAGGGGAGAGAGGGATGGAGGGAGAGCAGTAGAATAACAGTAACCAGTGTTGAGACTGAGAGTCCAGACAGGGAGAATATGACTTACACACGGATACAAGAATCACATATGCAATCAGGCACACAGCACATACAAAAGGAGTCACACATGCTTGAACGCACACACACTCACACACACACACATCGATGAGGAAGAGGTTTCATAGCGGAGAGGGAAGCGCGGGAATACAGAAGCCAGCTGTTGCTAGGAGTTAGCTTTTTCCCAATCCCTTTGTTTGGGTTTTCCACAGATCACTATCTGATGAGGGCAGGGAATCTGTGGAACATTCTGTGTGTGTGTCTGTGCATGTGTGCGTATTTGTGTGTTACATGTCTGTGTGTATCAGTGTGGTTGTATGCTGTTCAGAAGCTGCCTGCTGTTTCACTGATCTCTGGGGGGGGGGGTGTTGACAGTGGAGGATCACAGCAGAAGGCTCCCACTAGGGGGAGCTAGCTACACTCACTGGATGTTATAATAGAAATGGAATCTATCTCTTCTTATACGGTCCTTGCAATCTTGGATCCTTCGGATGTCCCTAGTTGAAATGTACAATGATTCAGGTAAGGTGTAAGGTTAGGGTAGGGGTTAAGGGTAGGGTTAGGGTTTAGGTTAGGGACGTCCCAAGGACCCCAGATAGCACTGACCCTTCTAATACAGTACAGTTTACCTGCAGAACTGTTTCAGATGGTGTAGTCTGTAAACCTAGCAAGAGATTGGCATGGGGCTGGTGCATAATATGTAGAGCAGTGGACAGTGAGTCCAGGACAAAGGTAAAACCACATACACAGAGAGAGAAACGTACACACATGAAACCACACTCTGAACGGAGAGAGAAAATTACCTGCTTCCGTAGTGCAGAGTTCCTCCTGTCACTGGAGAGAAAGAGAGGGAAAGAGAGAGAACACTGTTCTATCACTACGCCTCCAGAGATACTATTTATACACAACTCTGGAAATGATCTACACTCCCTAATGTATTTATTTGGACAATGTAGCTAAAATGTGTAACTTGGGGGTGGGGGGGGTATGATCTTTGTCCTCTGTAACTTATTGTAAATAAGAATAAAATGTTTATGAACACTTCTACATTAATGTGGATGCTACCATGATTACGGATAATCATGAATGAATCCTGAATAATGATGAGTGAGAAAAAGTGACCCCAAAATGACAAAAATACATGATTTACCATTAATTTCTATTGGGTACAACATACAGTACAGTGCCTTCAGAAAGTATTCATACCCCTTGACTATTTTCACATTTTGTTGTGTTACAAGGTTTAAATGGATTTCATTGTAATTCTTTGTCAACGATCTACACAAAATACTACCTAATATCAAAGTGGATGACCATTAAAACATTTTTTATATATACACTAACGTTAAAAAGTTTGGGGTCACTTAGAAATGTCCTTGTTTTCGAAAGAAAGGCAATTTTTTTGTCCATTAAAATAACATCAAATTGATCAGAAATACAGTGTAGACATTGTTAATGTTGTAAATGGCTATTGTAGTTGGAAACTGATGATTTTTAATGGAATATCTACATAGGCGTACAGAGGCTCATTATCAGCAACCATCAATCCTGTGTTCCAATGGCACTAATCCAAGTTTATCATTTTAAAAGGCTAATTGATCATTAGAAAACCAGAATAGAAAGAGGAGTGGGAGGCCCCGGTGCACAACTGAGCAAGAGGACAAATACATTAGAGTGTATGGTTTGAGAAACAGATGCCTCACAGGTCCTCAACTGGCAACTTCATTAAATAGTACCCGCAAAACACCAGTCTCAACGTCAACAGTGAAGAGGCGACTCCGGGATGCTGACCTTCTAGGCAGAGTTGCAAAGAAAAAGCCATATCTCAGACTGGCCAATAAAAAGAAAAGATTAAGATGGCCAAAAGAACACAGACACTGGACAGAGGAAGATTGGAAAAAAGTGTTATGGACAGACGAATCGAAGTTTGAGGTGTTCGGATCACAAAGAATAACATTTGTGAGACGCAGACCAAATGAAAAGATGCTGGAGGAGTGCTTGATGCCATCTGTCAAGCAAGGTGGAGGCAATGTGATGGTCTGGGGGTGCTTTGGTGGTGGTAAAGTGGGAGATTTGTACAAGGTAAAGGGGATCTTGAAGAAGGAAGGCTATCACTCCATTTTGCAACGGCATGCCATACCCTGTGGATGGCGCTTGATTGGAGCCAATTTCCTCCTACAACAGGACCATGACCCAAAGCACAGCTCCAAACTCTGCAATAACTATTTAGGGAAGAAGCAGTCAGCTGGTATTCTGTCTATAATGGAGTGGCCAGCACAGTCACCGGATCTCAACCCTATTGAGCTGTTGTGGGAGCAGTTTGACCATATGGTACGTAAGAAGTGCCCATCAAGCCAATCCAACTTGTGGGAGGTGCTTCAGGAAGCATGGGGTGAAATCTCTTCAGATTACCTCAACAAATTGACAACTAGAATGCCAAAGGTCTGCAAGGCTGTAATTGCAAATTGACGAAAGCAAAGTTTGAAGGACACAATTATTATTTCCATTAAAAATCATTATTTCTAACCTTGTCAATGACTACATTTCCTATGCATTTTGCTATATTTCCTATTCAAACTCATTTCATGTATGTTTTCTTGGAAAACAAGGAAATGTCTAAGTGACCCCAAACTTTTGAACGGTAGTGTATATATATACAGTGAGGGGAAAAAGTATTTGATCCCCTGCTGATTTTGTACGTTTGCCCACTGACAAAGAAATTATCAGTCTGTAATTTTAATGGTAGGTTTATTTGAACAGTGAGAGACAGAATAACGACAAAAAAATCCAGAAAAAGGCATGTCAAAAATGTTATAAATTGATTTGCATTTTAATGAGGGAAATAAGTATTTGACCCCTCTGCAAAACATGACTTAGTACTTGGTGGCAAAACCCTTGTTGGCAATCACAGAGGTCAGACGTTTCTTGTAGTTGGCCACCAGGTTTGCACGTATCTCAGGAGGGATTTTGTCCCACTCCTCTTTGCAGATCTTCTCCAAGTCATTAAGGTTTCGAGGCTGACGTTTGGCAACTCGGACCTTCAGCTCCCTCCACAGACTTTCTATGGGATTAAGGTCTGGAGACTGGCTAGGCCACTCCAGGACCTTAATGCGCCTCTTCTTGAGCCACTACTTTGATGCCTTGGCCGTGTGTTTTGGGTCATTGTCATGCTGGAATACCCATCCATGACCCATTTTCAATGCCCTGGCTGAGGTACATAGCCCCGTACATCGTCCATTTGATGCGGTGAAGTTGTCCTGTCCCCTTAGCAGAAAAACACCCCCAAAGCATAATGTTTCCACCTCCATGTTTGACGGTGGGGATGGTGTTCTTGGGGTCATAGGCACCATTCCTCCTCCTCCAAACACGGCGAGTTGAGTTGATGCCAAAGAGCTCAATTTTGGTCTCATCTGACCACAACACTTTCACCCAGTTCTCCTCTGAATCATTCAGATGTTCATTGGCAAACTTCAGACGGGCATGTATATGTGCTTTCTTGAGCAGGGGGACATTGCGGGTGTTGCAGGATTTCAGTCCTTCACGGCGTAGTGTGTTACCAATTGTTTTCTTGGTGACTATGGTCCCAGCTGCGTAGTGTGTTACCAATTGTTTTCTTGGTGACTATGGTCCCAGCTGCCTTGAGATCATTGACAAGATCCTCCCGTGTACTTCTGGGCTGATTCCTCACCGTTCTCATGATCATTGCAACTCCACGAGGTGAGCTTTAACTTCCTGACTGATGTCTTGAGATGTTGCTTCAATATATCCACATCATTTTCCTTCCTTCATGATGCCATCTATTTTGTGAAGTGCACCAGTCCCTCCTGCAGCAAAGCACCCCCACAGCATGATGCTGCCACCCCCGTGCTTCACGGTTGGGATGGTGTTCTTCGGCTTGCAGGCCACCCCCTTTATCCTCCAAACATAACGATGGTCATTATGGCCAAACAGTTCTATTTTTGTTTCATCAGACCAGAGGACATTTCTCCAAAAAGTACGATCTTTGTCCCCATGTGCAGTTGCAAACCGTAGTCTGGCTTTTTTATGGCGGTTTTGGAGCAATGGCTTCTTCCGTGCTGAGCGGCCTTTCAGGTTATGTCGATATAGGACTAGTTTTACTGTGGATATAGATACTTTTGTACCTGTTTCCTCCAGCATCTTTACAAGGTCCTTTGCTGTTGTTCTAGGATTGATTTGCACTTTTCGCACCAAAGTACGTTCATCGCTAGGAGACAGAACGCATCTTCGTCCTGAGCGGTATGACGGCTGTGTGGTCCCATGGTGTTTATACTTGCGTACTATTGTTTGTACAGATGAACGTGGTACCTGTACACGTTTTAATGACTCCAACCTAAGTGTATGTAAACTTCCGACTTCAACTGTAAGTATTCAACCACCTGAGTCAATACATGTTAGAATCACCTTTGGAAGCGATTGTAGCTGTGAGTCTTTCTAGGTAAGTCTCTAAGAGCCATCCTGGATTGTGCAACATTTGTTAAATCAAAACTGTTAACTCAGCCACTTAGGAGCATTCACTGTCTTCTTGGTAAGCAACTCTAGTGTAGATTTGGCCTTGTGTTTTAGGTTATTGTCCTGCTGAAAGGTGACTTCATCTTCCAGTGTCTGGTGGAAAGCAGACTGAACCAGGTTTTCCTCTACAATTTTGCCTGTGCTTAGCTCCATTCCGTTTATTTTTTATCCTGAAAAACTCCCCAGTCCTTAACAATTACAAGCATACCCATAACATGATGCAGCCACTGCTATGCGTGAAAATATGGAGAGTGGTACTCAGTAATGTGTTGCATTGGATTTTCCCCAAACATAACACTTCAGGACAAAAAGTGAAAAAGTTTTGCCACATATTTTGTCGTATTACTTGGGTGTCTTGTTGCAAACAGGATGCATGTTTTGGAATAGTTTATTTTGGACAGGCTTCCTTCCTTTCACTCTGTCAATTAGGTTAGTATTGTGGAGTAACTACAATGTTGTTGATCCATCCTCAGTTTTCTCCTATCACATCTACTAAACTTCATTACTGATTTAAAGTCACCATGGGGCTCATGGTGAAATCCCTGAGCAGTTTCCTTCCTCTCCGGCAACTGAGTTAGGAAGGACGCCTGTATCTTTGTAGTGACTGGGTGTATTGATACACCATCTAAAGTGTAATTAATAACTTCACCATGCTCAACGGGATATTCAATATATATATATTTTGTTTACCCATCTACCAATAGGTGCCCTTCTTTGCAAGGCATTGTAAAACCTCCCTGGTCTTTGTGGTTGAATCTGTGTTTGAAATTCACTGCTCGACTGAGAGACCTTACAGATAATTGTGTGTGTCGGGTACAGAGATGAGGTAGTCATTCAAAAATCATGTTTAGTACTATTATTGCACACAGAGTGAGTTCATGTTATGTGAATTGTTAAGCACATTTTTACTCCTGAACTTGTTTAGGCTTGCCATAAGCTTTTCATTTTTTATTAACTTGTTAAAAAAATTATAAAACACAACTACTTTGACATTATGGGGTATTGTGTGTAGGCCAGTGACAAAAAAATCTCTATTTAATCCATTTTAAAATTAGGCTGTAACACAACAAATTGTGGAAAAAGGGGTGTGAATACTTTTTGAAGGCACTGTAATCCGAAACACAACCAAAACAAACTGCCAATGCATTCAACAAGTTTGTAGAGTCACAATCTCGATGTAGTCATTGCGTGCTAGGAACATGGGACCAAAAACTAAACTCTTGACTACTTTAATACACTATAAGTGAATTTGTCCACATACTTGTGACACCTTCAAATGGGGGGACTAGATACATGAAGTGCTTTCATTTCTAAACGGTAAAACAGAAAAATACCCTCAACTAAAAGGTGACATTCTGTACTGTTGCCTCATTTTTTTATATTTTAATTCAAATCCAAAATGCTGGAGTATAGATTAAACGTTTTAGCTTCACTGTCCAAATAAATACGTAAGGGCCTTGCAAAAGTATTCATCCCCCTTGGCGTTTTTCCTATTTTGTAGCATTACAACCTGTAATTTAAATGGATTATTTTTTGGATTTCATGTAATGGACATACACAAAATAGTCAAAATTGGTGAAGTGAAATGAAAAAATTCTAAAAAATAAATAACGGAAAAGTGGTGCGTGCATATGTTTTCACCCCCTTTGCTTTGCCCCTAAATAAGATCTGGTGCAACCAATTACCCTCAGAAGTCACATAATTAGTTAAATAAAGTCCACCTGTGTGCAATCTAAGTGTCACATGATCTGTCACATGATCTCAGTATATATACACCTGTTCTGAAAGGCCACAGAGTCTGCAACACAACTAAGCAAGGGGCACCACGAAGCAAGCAGCACCATGAAGACAAAGGAGCTCTCCAAACAGGTCAGGGACAAAGTTGTGGAGAAGTACAGATCAAGGTTGGGTTATAAAAACTTTGAACATTTCACGGAGAACCATTCAATCCATTATTTTAAAATGGAAAGAATATGGTACCACAACAAACCTGCCAAGAGAGGGCCGCCCACCAAAACTCACGGACCAGGCAAGGAGGGCATTAATCAGAGAGGCAACAAAGAGACCAAGGATAACCCTGAAGGAGCTGCAAAGCTCCACAGCGGAGATTGGAGTATTTGTCCATAGGACCACTTTAAGCCGTACACTCCACAGAGCTGGGCTTTACGAAAGTGTGGCCAGAAAAAAGCCATTGCTTAAAGAAAAAAATAAGTGAACACGTTTGGTTCACCAAAAGGCATGTGGGAGACTCCCCAAACATATTGAAGAAGGTACTCTGGTCAGATGAGACTAAAATTGAGCTTTTTGTCCATTAAGGAAAACGCTTTGTCTGGCGCAAACCAAACACCTCTCATCACCCCGAGAACACCATCCCCACAGTGAAGCATGGTGGTGGCAGCACTGGGAAACTGGTCAGAATTGAAGGAATGATGGATGGCACTAAATACAGGGAAAGTCTTGAGGGAAACCTGTTTCAGTCTTCCAGAGATTTGAGACTGGGACGGAGGTTCACCTTCCAACAGGACAATGACCCTAAGCATACTGCTAAAGAAACACTTGAGTGGTTTAAGGGGAAACATTTAAATGTCTTGGAATGGCCTAGTCAAAGCCCAGACCTCAATCCAATTGAGAATCTGTGGTATGACTTAAAGATTGCTGTACACCAGCAGAACCCATCCAACTTGAAGGAGCTGGAGCAGTTTTGCCTTGAAGAATGGGCAAAAATCCCAGTGGCTAGATGTGCCAAGCTTATATAGACATACCCCAAGAGACTTGCAGCTGTAATTGCTGCAAAAGGTGGCTCTACAAAGTATTGACTTTGGGGGGGTGAATAGTTATGCACGCTCAAGTTTTCTGTTTTTTTGTCTTATTTCTTGTTTGTTTCACACAAAAAAGATTTTGCATCTTGAAAGTGGTAGGCATGTTGTGTAAATCAAATGATACAACCCCCCCAAAAATCCATTTTAATTCCAGGTTGTAAGGCAACAAAATAGGAAAAATGCCAAGGGGGGTGAATACTTTCGCAAGCCACTGTATGTGTTAGCAGTTGATGTTATTCTTCAATAACACAGACCCCAAAGCAAATCAGGGGGAGAAAAAATATTTATTCAAAGAGAACAAATCATAGTTGTTTTGCTGGGAAGTAGATGGTAGATGTTCAATCTTCCCTGTTCTCAATGTTTCTCCACTGAACAAAGAGACAGGATGCAGTTTATAGCCTCAAGCCTAGCATGTGGCTGACCAATTAGAATTCCTTGCAATAAAATTGGGCCAATAGCCAACCCCCCAAGTATCCTGTTTTAGGCTCAATGTATCTATTCTAAACAGATGTTGAACTGAAAAACAACTATTTCCATTGATCGTTAATTCCCTCTTGACCTCTAGTCCTCTTGACCACTAGTCCTCTGCGTTGTATATTTATCTTCGAATATTCTTACATTTGTGAACTCACACATACACACACAAAGACACACACAATTTCCGCTAACAGAATAATGAGTATGTGCCCATAAACACGCCCAGACAGTCAAATAGACCATAGAGCCTACTATAGAACCTCCCAATGGTAAGTGTGTGTATGTGTTTCCTTCCTTCACCTACCTGGCAAGGCAACAGTCAGTCTTCTGACCTAAAGCAGGGAAGACACAGGAAGAGGGGGAGGGGAGAAAGAGAGAGAAAAAAATATTAAGTTATAGCAGAAGCAAGAGGAAGAGAAGAGGGAAATGGCCGCAGCTGGATCCAAACTGTGACAGACTTCCCCTGGAATACACACACGCTAACACACACACACATGCTAACACACACACACGCTAAAACACACACACAAACACACGCTAATACACACACAGTCTCAATGGTTTTCCTGTCGGAGCCATACCTCCTGCTAAACACATCCCAGAGGATCTCCCCCCCATCCACAGCTGTGCTCTCCCCCCTCCGTCCCTCCCTCCCTCCCTCCCTCCCACATCCTATCCCCCCTGCCCCATCCTGCTCCCCAATGTGGCCCTTCGTGTGGCCTAACACGCGTCTGCTCTCTGTGGCCTGCTCTGGCCTCCTTCACCCCCCGTCCTCCAATCCCTGCTCTGCTCTGCTCTGCTCTCTCACACGCACAAATGTCTCTCTAACACGCTGTTGGAAACGTGTTCAAACTATTTGTCCTAGCAGTGACATGCTCAGTTAAAAAGTTGATGCAATATGTGACTGTGTGTGTGTGACTCACTCTCTCCCAGAGTCTTCTGTATCAGGTCATGTTTGGCCTCCAGTTTGGTAATCAGGTTCCGCCCCTCCAGAAACTCCTTCAGTTTCTACAGTACAGAGAGAGAGAGAGAGAGAGAGAGAGAGAGAGAGAGAGAGAGAGAGAGAGAGAGAGAGAGAGAGAGAGAGAGAGAGAGAGAGAGAGAGAGAGAGAGAGAGAGAGAGAGAGAGAGCGCGCGCACGAGGGGGGGACGTTAGTAACTGTGCACAGATTTGAGTGTGTATCATCACTGACCCCTCCTTAGGCAGCGCATGTGAATGTGTGTATCACCACAACAAGACCTCACTGACTCTTCCTGTATCACCATAACACACCACTGTCCTCAACACGACACATCTCTGCCCTGTGATTGGTTCTCACCGTGAAGTAGAACTGCTCCGTCTCCTGCTGATTGGCCCGTCTCTTGGCCAGGCTGGGTTTGCTAAGGAATGATTCGCTCATGGTGGACTTGACCGACTCCATGGAGTTGCTGTGGTGGAAACACTCGCTGACGTCATAGTCCTCCACGGTGACCATGTCCTGGATGGTCGACAGAGTGGCCTCCATAGTCTTCTTCACCTAGAGAGAGGGAGAGAAAGGAGGGGGGAGGGGGAGAGGGGAGCGAGAGAGAGAGAGAGATAGTGTCATAAATTCTGTCAACAGATGTGGGTGAAATCAATTGTTTACATTTGAGTCATTAAGCAGACGCTCTTATCCAGAGCGACTTACAGTTAGTGTATCCATCTTAAGATAGCTAGATGAGACAAGCACATATCTCAGTCATAGTAAGTACATTAATCCTCAATAAAAGTAGCTATCAGCAAAGTCAGAGCTGGCAAGAAAAGTGTGAGTGTTCGTGTAGACAAGGCAAGGTTATTTTGATTTGTTATTTTCTTATTTTTCTATTAAAAATTAATAAAACATCTTGTTTCTCTTCAAAATGTGGGTGGAAATGGTGTGAGTGGGAAGACAAATCAAAACTGTCATAATGAACAGAAAAGGCTATGGAAAGATGAGGTGAGGGATGGGGGAGGAGGAGGTGAAATTATGGAGTAATGAAGTGAGAGATGGGGGGATGAAGGGGTAAAATGATGGAGTAATGAAGTGAGAGATGGGGGGATGAAGGGGTAAAATGATGGAGTGATGAGGCGGAGGAGTGCAGGTTTCACCTCCTCATTCTCGATGGTGAGGGTGGAGAGACGGGACTGCAGCTGCTGACACCTCTGGAGTAACTCCCCTTCTAACGGCTGCTGGGCACATACTACCCCCATCTAGAGAGAGAGAGAGAGAGAGAGAGAGAGAGAGAGAGAGAGAGAGAGAGAGAATGAGAAAGACACACACAATTAGTTTACAGCTGAGATCCACATGCTGGTCGCCCCAGGCGCATTCATGGTAAAAAATAAATAATCATAGTACATACTCCGCTGTTCTATCGCATGTGCAATGATGTCAGAGGGAAAACAAATTCTGTGTTGTTTGAAGTAACATCTTTGTTGATGTAATATTACAAACGGACGTGGCAGATCCACCGCTACAGATTCCGGATTTAAACTCAAACACTTACTAATCCCTCCACCCCCACCCAACCAGCCCAACCCCCCACAGCACGTATCACCCCCCACCACATTCCCGTACCGTGTCTCCCATGTGTGACTGGAAGTCGAAGCGCATGGGGGGACAGAAGACGTTATTGTAGGTCTCCATCAGTCTCTGCTTGTCCCCATTGGGCTCCAGGCTCTCTACTGCCCCCTCCAGGCCCTCCAGACCAGTGTGTTTAGACGCCTCCACGTTCATCTCCGCTGACAGGTAGGTCCGCAACGCACGGTGGAGACTGGCATGGTAGCCCAGGTCACAGCACTGACAGAGAGAGAGAGAGAGAGAGAGAGAGAGAGAGAGAGAGAGAGAGAGAGAGAGAGAGAGAGAGAGAGAGAGAGAGAGAGAGAGAGAGAGAGAGAGAGAGAGAGAGAGAGAGAGAGAGAGAGAGAGAGAGAGAGAGAGAGAGAGAGAGAGAGAGAGAGAGAGAGAGAGAGAGAGAGAGAGAGAGAGAGAGAGAGAGAGAGAGAGAGAGAGAGAGAGAGAGAGAGAGAGAGACAGAGAGAGAGAGAGAGAGAGAGAGAGAGAGAGAGAGAGAGAGAGAGAGAGAGAGAGAGAGAGAGAGAGAGAGAGAGAGAGAGAGAGAGAGAGAGAGAGAGAGAGAGAGAGAGAGAGAGAGAGAGAGAGAGAGAGAGAGAGAGACAGAGAGAGAGAGAGAGAGAGAGAGAGAGAGAGAGAGAGAGAGAGAGAGAGAGAGAGAGAGAGAGAGAGAGAGAGAGAGAGAGAGAGAGAGAGAGAGAGAGAGAGAGAGAGAGAGAGAGAGAGAGACAGAGAGAGAGAGAGAGAGAGAGAGAGAGAGAGAGAGAGAGAGAGAGACAGAGAGAGAGAGAGAGAGACGGGAGAGAGAGAGAGAGAGAGAGAGAGAGAGAGAGAGAGAGAGAGAGAGAGAGAGAGAGAGAGAGAGACAGAGAGAGAGAGAGAGAGAGAGAGAGAGAGAGAGAGAGAGAGAGAGAGAGAGAGAGAGAGAGAGAGAGAGAGAGAGAGAGAGAGAGAGAGAGAGAGAGAGAGAGAGAGAGAGAGAGAGAGAGAGAGAGAGAGAGAGAGAGAGAGAGAGAGAGAGAGAGAGAGAGAGAGAGAGAGAGAGAGAGAGAGAGAGAGAGAGAGAGAGAGAGAGAGAGAGAGAGAGAGAGAGAGAGAGAGAGAGAGAGAGAGAGAGAGAGAGAGAGAGAGAGAGAGAGAGAGAGAGAGAGAGAGAGAGAGAGAGAGAGAGAGAGAGAGAGAGAGAGACAGAGAGAGAGAGAGAGAGAGAGAGCAGAGAGAGAGAGAGAGAGAGAGAGAGAGAGAGAGAGAGAGAGAGAGAGAGAGAGAGAGAGAGAGAGAGAGAGAGAGAGAGAGAGAGAGAGAGAGAGAGAGAGAGAGAGAGAGAGAGAGAGAGAGAGAGAGAGAGAGAGAGAGACAGAGAGAGACAGAGAGAGAGAGAGAGAGAGAGAGAGAGAGAGAGAGAGAGAGAGAGAGAGCAGAGAGAGACAGAGAGAGAGAGAGAGAGAGAGAGAGAGAGAGAGAGAGAGAGAGAGAGAGACAGAGAGAGAGAGAGAGAGAGAGAGAGAGAGAGAGAGAGAGAGAGAGAGAGAGAGAGAGAGAGAGAGAGAGAGAGAGAGAGAGAGAGAGAGAGAGAGAGACAGAGAGAGACAAGAGAGAGAGAGAGAGAGAGAGAGAGAAAGAGAGAGAGAGAGAGAGAGAGAGAGAGAGAGAGAGAGAGAGACAGAGAGAGAGAGAGAGAGAGAGAGAGAGAGAGAGAGAGAGAGAAAGAGAGAGAGAGAGAGAGACAGAGAGAGACAGAGAGAGAGAGAGAGAGAGAGAGAGAGAGAGAGAGAGAGAGAGAGAAGAGAGAGAGAGAGAGAGAGAGAGAGAGACAGAGAGAGAAGAGAGAGAGAGAGAGAGAGAGAGAGAGAGAGAGACAGAGAGAGAGAGAGAGAGAGAGAGAGAGAGAGAGAGAGAGAGAGAGAGAGAGAGAGAGA